>NW_016184867.1:0-5081 GCF_001687245.7 Rhagoletis zephyria | reverse complement strand
GGGACATATGGAGTCTCTTGTACGGCACCACAACGGGCCCATGGTGGCCGAGTTAACCTAACCTAACTTAAAGCATTCTAATAGCACACCTACAAGTAATTTTCTTAATCACGGGTACTTTGCCTTCAATTACGTTGACTGTTCTTCTCATGACCATTGAGTCGATGATGTGCCTCACCAGCACCCTACTGATTGTCTTGACGTTGATGTCAAGTTGACTTATCGAACTGTCCTCGTATATTGCCATACATGTGAGTGTTTACTTTTGCTATGTGTATGTATGTTTTTATTACAGTGAATATTCACTATTTGCACAATTGTCGCATTCATGACTACTACGAGTATTTGTTGTTGCTTTGCGCCTGTTTAAAGTTTTCGCTTGATTATTTGACAATGGCGTTGTCTGTTGTATATTTTTCGAAACAACTCCAATAAAAGCATACGAATAAATTGATAANGGTAAGAGGAGGGACATATGGAGTCTCTTGTACGGCACCACAACGGGCCCATGGTGGCCTAAGTGTGCCCCTTTTCCTGTAGGATTAGGACAGCCGAGTTAACCTAACCTAACTTAAAGCATTCTAATAGCACACCTACAAGTAATTTTCTTAATCACGGGTACTTTGTCTCAATTACGTTGACTGTTCTTCTCATGACCATTGAGTCGATGATGTGCCTCTCCAGCGCCCTACTGATTGTCTTGACGTTGACGTCCAGCCATTGACTTATCAAACTGTCCTCGTATATTGCCATACATGTGAGTGTTTACTTTTGCTATGTGTATGTATGTTTTTATTACAGTGAATATTCACTATTTGCACAATTGTCGCATTCATGACTACTACGAGTATTTGTTGTTGCTTTGCGCCTGTTTAAAGTTTTCGCTTGATTATTTGACAATGNTAACCTAACCTAACTTAAAGCATTCTAATAGCACACCTACAAGTAATTTTCTTAATCACGGGTACTTTGCCTTCAATTACGTTGACTGTTCTTCTCATGACCATTGAGTCGATGATGTGCCTCACCAGCACCCTACTGATTGTCTTGACGTTGATGTCAAGTTGACTTATCGAACTGTCCTCGTATATTGCCATACATGTGAGTGTTTACTTTTGCTATGTGTATGTATGTTTTTATTACAGTGAATATTCACTATTTGCACAATTGTCGCATTCATGACTACTACGAGTATTTGTTGTTGCTTTGCGCCTGTTTAAAGTTTTCGCTTGATTATTTGACAATGGCGTTGTCTGTTGTATATTTTTCGAAACAACTCCAATAAAAGCATACGAATAAATTGATAAAATCAGGTGATTTCACTCACACATGCAACTTTATTCCAACATTTTATTAAATCAATAGATAGTCAAGGTCGTTGATAAGATGGTTAGAGGTTGTTAAGTAAAAAACAAGTAGGAAAGTCTAAGTTCGGGCAGAGCCGAACATTAAATACCCGGCGAAAGTATTAAAGATATGTTTTTCACCTTTCCGAAAGCTGCCTAGCGGTAAGCCGAGGTGTATCAATTTTGAATAAATTAGCGTCCTTAAGTTTCGAAATATTGAAGTTTCAAGCATTTCTGAAATGTATCGTTGTCTTAAAATTACCGTTATATGGGAGGTAGGCGTGGTTGTTGTCCGATTTTGCCCATTTTCAATACCACCCGTCCTCCGCCCGCAGTACACGTGCCAAGTGTCGTTAAGATATCTCAATTTTTACTCGAGTTATCGTGTGCGCCGACGGACGTGTGCTCTGCTCACTGAGGGCGTGAAGTAAGAGCTCATTTAGACAAAACTTATCCTCGCCGATGGATTGGACGATACGGGCCAATCACGTCGCCCGCTCGATCGCCAGACTTGAATCCACTAGATTTTTTCTACTGGGGCTGTTTTAAGGACAAAATTTATTCAAAAACAATTCAAAACGAAGAACATTTGCGGGAACAAATAAATGGAGCTGCTGCTGAGATAGCCCAATTGAGTTTAAGATCTCTAAAAGCGTCTTTTCTTAAAAGGTGCCGAGCTTGTATTAGAGTAGAAGGTCGCCAATTTGAGCATATTTTATCAATAAATGAATAAATTTTTCTTCAAACAACTCATGTATATTTTATTTCACGTGAACCCATCCTTCACACAAAATATTGATAGATATAGCCCTTGTTATAGACTCTAGTCCGAATTCCGGTAAGTAACATAAAATAATGTCAGAAGCAAGTAATTATGTACCTTTGTACTATTTAGCATGTCATTTGACGGTAACAAGAGCAAATTCAATTTAAATCTATTAAATACATTCTAGCGTGTCTCAGTCTTTTGCCCACAAAAGCGGCTATAACTTTTTTTTCTAATCGAAACAGTAAGAGTGGCACCTTTCTGAAATCCTTATTATGAGCAATGAGCAATTCTTTTATGTAATGTATAGTTATAGCTCAGTACATTTTTTTCACCAGAGATGGTCAAAGTTGGGGAAGAAAATATCAAAAAGTTAAAAATCCAGAAATAGTCCTAATTTTATGATGGTTCCTTAATACATATATTTTAACTATATTGCATTTGAGTATGGAGAAGCAACTATCTGGAAGTATTTTACTTAAAAAATTTACTAAGTATAGCCTGGTTTGTAGACGCAGTTAAAGAAAATGCATGAAAAGGCACGATTTTTTCAATTCAAAAAAATGTAAATATTTCAAAAAAGATGACACTTTTACCTGAAATTTTTGTGTTTATCAGAGAGCTCACCCGCCCCACCTACCTTCCCCTAAAGTTTGGCACGTTACTTCTGGGACACCCTGTATAATGAGCTCGGCATTCATTAAAAAATATTAATTTTTAAATAAAAAAAAAAAAACGAAATATAGCCAATACTGGTCAAGAAAAAGAGTTTCTATTATTGCCGTCAGTGCAAATTACAAATCCCGAAAATCCCGGAATTACGTGCCAACAATGCCGGGATTTTTGTGACCTTAACATTCCTACTACATACACTTACTTTCGTCACTCATGTTTATGTCCAAATTGTACACACGGTTGTCTATTGCAGTCTGCATGTTCACTTGAAGTGTTCCTCGCGCAAGCGCGCTTGATTACGTAGTACAAATTTCTTACACCTCTATTGGCGGCCTTGCTACCGTTTACATATTGAAACTGGCTACCCACAGCAACGAAGTATAAAGGGCTGAAAGCGAAGGTTTTACACCGATAACTCACTTTTTTGTTGATTTTCATCGACAGTTGACAGCTTTCTACTTTACCACAGTCGCGATCCAAGAAACCACATAGCGACTAAGCAATCGCATGGTTGATCGCTTGATCGGCGGACAGTGAAATACATTTGTCATATACATACATACAAACATATGTATCTACGTACATATATTATGTAATCGTAATATACTTTTTGCTAGTAGATATCAACATGAAAAGAGTGAGAAATGTATTTGATGGCTGCACTATCAGTGGGTTGCAACGCCTCTGCTTGTTTACCACAAGAACTACAAAAGCATAGGCAAGCGNTGGCGGCCTTGCTACCGTTTACATATTGAAACTGGCTACCCACAGCAACGAAGTATAAAGGGCTGAAAGCGAAGGTTTTACACCGATAACTCACTTTTTTGTTGATTTTCACCGATAGTTGACAGCTTTCTACTTTACCACAGTCGCGATCCAAGAAACCACAAAGCGACTAAGCAATCGCATGGTTGATTGCTTGATCGGCGGACAGTGAAATACATTTGTCATATACATACATACAAACATATTTATCTACGTACATATATTATGTAATCGAAATACGCTTTTTGCTAGTAGATATCAACATGAAAAGAGCGAGAAATGTATTTGATGGCTGCACTATCAGTGGGTTGCAACGCCTCTGCTTGTTTACCACAAGAACTACAAAAGCATAGGCAAGCAAAGCAACAGTCAAGCGCAGCGGTGACCACAATCTTTTAAATTTTAGCTTGGTTGTTGTTACATGTATGTAGTACATATGCAACATACAGGTAGACGTTGGTGTAATGTACCTGTTTGCCTTGCAGTTGAATGACCGTCTTATGCCATAAACACACAACCAGACATACATATGTACGAGTAGATACAAATTTGAGAAAAAAACGACAAAATGAAAATTACGTTGACCGGTTGCTTGTAGCTCGCACTGCATACCTGCATTCATACATACATACATACATATGTACATATGTTGCATACCACACTCAGCATAGCTCACATTGTATCCGCATATGAAATTCACTTGCCTTGCCTTACTTACTATGGAGTAATCATGCGTTTTCTTTACTGATTTTCTTCAGTTTTGAACTGCTCTCCATCTTTCACCTGCATGCACTCGCTCACTGTCAGTCATTACAATTTCACATTTTTATTATTGCTCAGTGAGTTTGCAATGTGAATGTGATACGCTATGAGTTGCTTTCAAATGTTGCCCGGCTGTTTTAGTTCAGTATTNACAAAAGCATAGGCAAGCAAAGCAACAGTCAAGCGCAGCGGTGACCACAATCTTTTAAATTTTAGCTTGGTTGTTGTTACATGTATGTAGTACATATGCAACATACAGGTAGACGTTGGTGTAATGTACCTGTTTGCCTTGCAGTTGAATGACCGTCTTATGCCATAAACACACAATCAGACATACATATGTACGAGTAGATACAAATTTGAGAAAAAAACGACAAAATGAAAATCACGTTGACCGGTTGCTTGTAGCTCGCACTGCATACCTGCATTCATACATACATACATATGTACATATGTTGCATACCACACTCAGCATAGCTCACATTGTATCCGCATATGAAATTCACTTGCTTTTACTTACTTACTATGGAGTAATCATGCGTTTTCTTTACTGATTTTCTTCAGTTTTGCACTGCTCTCCATCTTTCACCTGCATGCACTCGCTCACTGTCAGTCATTACAATTTCACATTTTTATTATTGCTCAGTGAGTTTGCAATGTGATTGTGATACGCTATGAGTTGCTTTCAAATGTTGCTCGGCCGTTTTAGTTCAGTATGTGCTGAACTTGACAGCTATGGTAAGTTGCAACTTGCAATAGGCGTTTAG
>NW_016184866.1:0-5081 GCF_001687245.7 Rhagoletis zephyria | reverse complement strand
GTTTTGCATTTTGTTGATACGCGGTTTTGCACTTTAAACGACGAAATGTATGTAGTCATATCCGGCAGAAATTATTGGAAGAAGATGAACAAATTGCTTCACATAACCTATTGAATTATTTTTAATTTAATTTAGGTATTTCTATTTAATCATGTGGCTAAGCCGGTAGGTCCGCTAGTGATCCGTCCGTACGTGCAAACTAATCTTGAGTAATACCATAACGATCCTTGGTGTATACATATCTACATTCGCACACCTAGATGAACTAAAAAAAAAGGAACAGTCCAGCGCCTTCGTTTTGGTCTGCAGGTCTGTAGAATATGTGGTATGGTTAAGAGCATATCCAAGTCAAAAACAAAAACACACACTAAAAAAAAAATATCGAAAACAAAAGCGATAAATATATCGATATCAAAATCGGTAATAATATCGATAGTAAAATGGATAACAAAATCGGTAAAAATATCGATAACAAAATCGATATAAATATCGATTGCAAAATCGATAACTAAATCGATTACAAAATCGGTTACCAAATCTTTAAGAAAATCGATTACAAAATCATATAAAAAACTTATCGAACGTACTTTGCATGGCAAAAAAATCGTAACACCGTCATAAAAAAAATGCTAAAAATCAGCAGTAAGTCCTCGCTTCAAATTTGCACCTCATTAAACTAGAATTTAATAGACTACAAAACTGCATACCACATTTGTTTCTAAGACTGTGTTCAAACAGGCCAATTAGCTAAGGCAATTAAGCTTTAAATTATGGAATTGAGTTTGGTGTTCACACATAAGTCAGCTGCGCAATTAGCGTTACGAAATCAGCTGCTGGATTGCCTACAGTGATGGAAAAGTTGGCACAATGGTACCTTTATTTAGTTTGCAAGTGCATTCGGTACAAACACACAATTTTAGGTACATTTGGAACGTAGCCCAATAACTTCTCAGGAAATCAGTTCTTATTTTTATTAAAATTTCAGTGCATTTTCTGTTGCGGGCAACTGGTCCAATATCTTCCCTCCTTTGTGAAGGGGCATACAAATGATACAAAAAGGTGGTCAAAGTAACGCAACTGTAGTTGATTTCGCCAGATAGACGGAAAATATTTATTTTTAAACGTCAGATCGGAGAACTGGGAGGAAAGTGATTCACCTTTTCTACAACATAGTTTTGTCTCGCGCTGCTCGAGGAGATTCTTTTCATAGCCAAAATTTGTTTAATGTGAGTACAGAGTTGATGTGGTATCGATGGGAATTGTTATCCTCCTATCTTCTTTATATAGAAATACATATTTTCTTTTTAGGTACACCTATCTACTTTTAGATAAAGCCTTCCGTAAATTAGGTACAATTTTATAATTAAATTTTCCATCCCAGATGGAATATCAGCTGTAAAAGATGGGCAGAAACAAACAGCTGATTGATAAACATACCTCCAAGTCAAAATTAAACATACCTAGCAGGGTTGCATAGTGAATCTGACACAAATTAATTGCCAATTAATAATTAATTGGTAATTAAGAAAATGAATTTTTGTATGATAAATTGGGTAACAATTAAGGCTTAAATTGGTGAAAAGGTTCTTAATTGCCAATTAGGTGCCTGTTTGAACATAGTCTAAAGATGCTGACTAAAAAGTGAAAAATTTTGCATAGATTTAATAATAACTCTCTGGGAAGACAATATCTATGAATAATTGTATCATGGTGGTAATATCCTTTAGTGTTGCTTATTATTGCTCGTTGACATGCATGTGCAGAGAGTGAGCAGTTCTTTAAAAACGGGAACGTTTCGAATTTAAAATAAAATAAAATAAATTACATAGTTTAGTTCTTAAAAATTTCAAAAGCGACCGGTTTTTTCAATATAAATTAGTGTTTTTCTTTCTCGAAATAATATTGCCCTCTTTTCGTCAGCCTTTACACAGCTTTACGTTATCATTTCTCAAAATATTGCTCTCCGAATAAGCAAAGATGCAATACTTTCTACTAAATAATATAGCCATTTTACAGGACGAAAAGTAAATTAGTGCAAATGTTACATTATTAGAATGCAAAATTTTTCAACAGAAAAAAACGCCATAAGTTTATAATTGATATATTTTTCATATTTGTGTATGTAATATAAACATGACTTCTGATGTTGAGCTTTAATTAATTAAGTATAACGACAGTCTTCTTTGTTAACTAAAAAAAAGTTTAATGAATTTATTAGTCTTTCAACTTTATTCAAATAAAACATGTTAATTTTAGCTGAAACATTTTAGCCGTTTATTTTTGGCCAATTTAGCCGGTCGGCCCAAAAAGTTCTAGCAACACTGGTGGAGAGTGCTCTTTTAGAGCAGGTGTGAGAGTCTACTTGCGAAGATTCTGACCATCCGTTTTGATTGCAACTTTCGACCTCGAACCTTCCTTTTGTTGCTAATCGCATTTTTTCCAGGAGGCAAATTTGCCTCCTGGCAAATAAAAATGATTTAAAATCAACGCGATCAAGCTAGGTTGGAGTTTACACTAGGCCTTCTTCATATGTACAAATTAAAATAATAGAAGTTCAACATCTGACTATTTTTCTTTTGTTAGTTTAATGTTAGTTAAATTTTTTTAAAAAAGTTTAGCTCGTTATATAACAAAAACCATATAAATACAAATTTAGAACTTTGTACGAAAATTTGAAAAAAATCAACAGCTTTCAACAAAATTGCATCAAAATACACATCAAACTTTTATAATAAGAACTAAAAAATCCGAGTACAGCTTTATAGCTCACTAAAGTTTAGTGTAATATGTTAAGTGCAAGTTTCTTCTTCTTCTTATTTAGCGCTGTAACCGCCTAAGCGATTTTGGCCGAGTTCAAGAAAGCACGCCAGACGTTTCTCCTCTGTGCCAACTGACGCCAGTTGGAAAAGCCAAGTGGAGCCTTCAGCAAAATCTTTCTCTCGAATACTCCAAGAGCCCCTCATCGAATGTTCTCCTTGTCCATGCTTCTGCACCATATACCAGCTCGGGCATGATGAGTGACTTATAGAGCGTGGTTTTGGTACGTCGAGAGAGGATTTTACTCCTGAATTGCCTACTCAGTCCAAAGTAGCACTTGTTGGCTAGAGTTATTCTGCGTTGGATTTCCAGGCTGACATTATTTTCGGTGTTAATGCTGGTTCCCAGGTAAATTAAGTTATCTACTTTCTCGAAATTATAACAGTGACGTCGGAATGCAATGGGGTATAGTCCTTGTGCTGGGTATGCAGTTACAGATGCACGGCTATACTCAATCTCGACTCTTGCGTCCTCGTTCGCGCACTCGGGGCAACGTGAGCAACCCATGTGCGAGATGCGGTAACCAATCCGAGTGGAGCCTTGGGTCACGGCAGAAAGAGCGGCAGCTTCGGTGGGGCCACCTCCGACTTATTCGGTTTAAGGGCTCACTGAAGTTTGCAGCGTCTGTTCACCAGTAGGTGCGGTTGCAAGCGGGTGTCTTGGCTCGCTATATTAACGTGTATTCGGTTGCGAAACTACTCCAATAGTTGCCTTAAAGAAAAAAATGTTTGCAGTTTTACCATACGGTGGTTCGGTTTTGGCATTTCAAAATAAAAATGGTTCGGTTCGAAGTCCGAAAAAAGCGACGGTGCGGATCGAAAACCGGTTTGCAGCCCTTATTGTAACTGAATGACATAGTCAATGTTTGCACACACAATTTAGGCAGCTTGGGACAAAGTTTTGATTCCACCTCATTGCTCAGTAAACAGTGACGATTCAGTGTGATATTTAGCCCCATCACGTGAAAACCACTCTTTACATGATGAGTACAACTCGGGGGCGCCTTTCCTGGACAACTACTCATGTGGGTCTGACTGGGGAAAATTCTCTTGTCAAAGTCCAGCAGTTAAACAGGCATTCGATTGCTTCCTTAATACAAGCTCTGCCTGATGCAGGCACCCTGCATGAAAAAACCATCCACCCACACTTCCGTCAAGCTTCGACCCATCCATGTAGAGATTCGCCAGTGTCATCTTGCAACTACTGCTCCCCGTTTGCTTATTCCTAAAGGTGATGTGAGTGTCGAAAGAGTTAAAAATTCAGTCTAACCCCGCAGGTGTCGGATATATCGAAGCCTCCGTAGTCTTTCTTTGTTTTTATGACAGGGAAAAATCTTCGCAAAGGGTGCGTTTAGATGCGGATGAATTTGAATATTTGTATCCACATTAGGAGGGTATATTTTTTAAATAAGAACTCGCCGAAGTAAAATGTCACGACATCATTCGTTTTCGTTTTCGTTCGTTTTTTATTCCATACCTACCACTAAAAATCGCATCAAAGATTTGAACACTATTTAAATTGGCAGTTAATATTTTGACCAAAAGTAAAAACTAAAAAAACTAAATAATTAATAAAAAGCTCAGAAACAAGCTAGATTTTTCCAGCTATACCCAAATAAAAGAAGCTAAATCTATTGAGAAACTAAAATGGCAACACTGATTTTAACAAAGAATTAATAATATTAACTTCCATGACTAACTACATTTATTTTTACTTCTACTTACACACAAATTTACCACTTGTTCGAAATTAGCCGTCCAACACTGTACTTACGTTTTAAGCAGAAACTCCTGCCCATACTTTGCTCTATGCCTTCTTGGTTTCCGTCTGTTTTTTCTTGGTTGTAGTTATTAACGCCAAGGTTGTTGTGGTTATCATACATACATAGATACATAGTTGTTATATTATTTTTGTTTTTACTCATTTTGATTTATACTAAGTAAATAAGCTTTTTATGTCCACACATCATTAAGCCTGATGAAAATTGCCGGAATGTTCGGTGAACACACCTTAGCGATGATCGCATGTTTGGCAGATGTTAGCCATGTGATTTAAGCGTATTCATTGTAGTTGTTGATGTTGTTGCTTTGCTTTTCTTCTTTAAAGTCAGTTATTTAATTGCAAGGTGTAGTGTAGGGTTTTATGGGAAGCTTCCTTTCAAATATGTTTGGTGATTAGAAATGAAGCAAGAAATACCTATTTTGTGTGGGGGTGGCAGATGATGGCTGTAGGTGCTAAGCTAAGCTAAGCTGGCCAAGGTACGC
>NW_016184863.1:0-5081 GCF_001687245.7 Rhagoletis zephyria | reverse complement strand
GTTACTATTTTTTTTAACTCTTACATAACCAAAGTTTTTATAACTCCAATTATTTTTCTGTTTTAACACACAGTCTAAGTGTAATTTTTTGTTTATAAAGTCAATTTGCAATTATGCAAATATCTGTGAGTGCAATTAGCAATCTTTTAAGTTAAATTTCAGCTTTTAAAATAGAGTTCTCAAATAGGCGGCGTTGACTTACCTTTTTTCGTTTGTTTTCATATGTTAATGCTTTAATAAATACAATTTCTATTTGAATGTATTGTCAGGAATGTATTCCAAGTACCATTAAGTATTTTAAAAACAAAAAAACTTTGACTTTCGTCCAGCTAGATCTGCTATCCGAACCACTGTGAGGCGGCTCCTCAACAGAAACAATCTCGATGCGTGGTGTTGTATCGACTCCCAAATCCTTTGGCGTGGTTTTCTTTAATGACTTCTTCTTTGACTTCATATTTGGCAACGTTGCATAACGTGGTGTATTCAGGCGCAAATCGGCGCTCAGCACTGCTGGGATCTTAGTTTTAATAGTCTCTAGACCACCATCGATTTCACGTGTGATAGTCAAGCCAGCATCTGTCTTTTCTACTTTATTACAGAAAGTACCCTGCGGCCAATCTAAGACGGCAGCGGTCATTTGTGCTGTCTGGTTACTATCATCATCAATTAACCAACGCAAAATTTGCAAATGTGTTAGTAAGATAAATGAGAATGTGTTAGTTTCCATCACACAATTCTTGTAGGGTAGTTAACGGCAGGAATAACAGTGTTAGATCCCTAATGAGAGAATATTAGGGCTGTTCATTAAATTGTGCAAATATTTATATTTAAAGGAAATAATATTCACTTAAACAAACATTTAACTTAAAGGCAATTTATTTGAAGCAAGTTAAAAGAAGCAATGGCAGAATATCTGTTTGTGTATACATTCATTTGTCAGTGCTACCAAACCGTAATGCCAAATTATCAGTGACAACCCAAACATAGCAGACCATAAATTGAACCAGTAGTGAGATTCCCATTTTTCTTAACGACAATATTCGCATCGTTAGCTAGCAATTCTCAGGCACACTTTTAGCGAATATTGTCGGTAGCTTTGAACGTTGTCTAACGAAATTTGTCGATAGCCTAGCTACGAATATTTTGTCGTTGAAAAGCCTAACGGTAAAATTCTTTTAAGTTTTAATTAAGAAATATTAGGCAAAATTCATCGGTAATTTATCACATATAGATGTGCCTTTTATTATTATTCTTTTTATTTATTACACTGTGCAAGTTGAAAACATAGGCAAAGGTTTTGATAGTTGATCTCACATTCCCACGACAGCCGGTTCTACGTACCGGAATGACTCGGGTTTTACCCGACCAAGGGCTGTTGTTTCGGCGATCTAACCTCGTTTAGATCGGCGAAGTATCTCGTAAGTTGTTCGTCCATAGGGCTACATTTGCTACGTATTCTTCTGCTCAGGGCTGGCATCGAGTCAAACCCAGGGCTAGAAACCTACACCTGCTGTGTATGCCAGAGACGACTACACCACAACTCCACCTCAGTCAAGTGCAATGCTTGCGACGGGTGGAGTCACCTCAGGACTACGCACCCATCGGCAGTGGACCACATACCACATCATTTGTGGCCCCCTGCTGATCAACAGGAGCAGCCTTCACGGCTAACCCCAGTCCACCTGAGCAGCTCAACACAAACACCACAGCACCACAACACAACAACCCAATAGACCACACCACAACCACGACAGACCACACAACAGATACAACCGCACCACCACACACAAGCCGCCGCCGTCAACTGGTTCGTCCTACAATCAGACTAGGATATTCCGTAACGTGACATCAGTCAAGTGCAACACCTGCCTTGGCTGGTGCCACTTTACGGCATGTTCAGGTCTGAGCACCACGCGAGATTAGACGAGGAACTTCGAGGGCCCGTGTTGCGCTGCTCGGTCGCAAACCCCAATTGCGACGCCACCCACTACCACACAGGGCGGCAACTTTCACAGAAGCGCACACAGCTAATGGCGGCAAGGCTACACACATCCCTCATACCTCGCATAACAACAAGTCTCTCAAACCACATGAAGCTCCTTCAATTTAACTGCAACGGACTTCAGAGCAGGATCGATGAGATAACCGCCCTCATGGGAAGGCATGGTATATTGACAGCTGCGGTCCAAGAGACAAAGTTGCACAGCAATTCAACATTGTTGAACTGTGCCGGGTACAACGTGCACCGTCGAGATCGCGAGCGAGATAACGGTGGTGGCTTAGCATTCATCTTGCACCACACCGTGCAGTATCGTCTTATTGAAGCAGACATCGACCGCAGAGATACCACCCTAGAATGTCAGGGCATTGCTATCCGGTCAGGCGATGTTGATCTCGAAATATTTAACGTTTACATACCCCCTGTCACCAGCTGCCTGGCAGGATATCACCCTGATATAAGTTCGCTCCTCAGAAGTAAAAACCGTATGGTAGTAGGTGACTTTAATGCGTACCACGATCTTTGGCATTCAAGCTTGTCAAAAGATCGTAGGGGAACAGACTTGGCTGAGCAGATAGACGACTCGACATCCTGCACCATGACCGACGACGAACCCACCAGGATTACGGGCAGCTGCTGCAGCTCGCCAGACATAACAATTGTTGTTGTTGTAGCGGCTACAACAACCCCGCCCAGATCGGTTCATATCTCAGTCGTTGCCGTAAGTTCCATTAACGGCAGCCCTAAGAAGCGTGCAGCCTCAATGAGGTCGGTCCACAGGGACAAAGGCGTTAGGGTTGTAGGGTTTTCCGGGCATACGAAGAGATGCTTCGGTCATGAGGTGTCTTTCTNAAGAAGCGTGCAGCCTCAATGAGGTCGGTCCACAGGGACAAAGGCGTTAGAGTTGTAGGGTTTTCCGGGCATACGAAGAGATGCTTCGGGTCATGAGGTGTCTTTCCGCATGCCGGACACTCATTCTGCACATCTGCGTTTAGTCTGCTCAGGTATGTGTTTAACCTGCTGCAGTAGCCAGTGCGAAGTTGGGCTATTGTGGTTCTTGTCTCTCGTGGCAGATGAAGCTCCGTCTCGTCTATGTCCGGTGGTTGTGCTCCTAGAACAGCATTCACAGGTCTGGAGTCTACGTAACTCGAGACTTACTCCCTGTGAATGCCGTTCAGGGCTTGTCGATATGCTGACGGGTCCAGAGGCTGTTTAATGAACCTGTGGACTTCGTCCGTCAGTTTGTACAGATGCCTTCCAGACGTGCCTGGGCGAGGGCTCTTCTGCAAGCAGCTGCCAATTCGGGTGACCACGTCTATGGCTCCCGACAAGGAACTGCTTGCAGAGCATGGCGTTATGCTCCTTGACCGGGAGCAATTTCGACTCGTCGTGTAGGTGGTGTTCAGGCGTCAGCAGAAGGCATCCAGTCGGTGTCCGTAGTACGGTGTTTTGTGTTGTCTGCAGCTTCATCCACTGCGTCCTACTAGTCCCCGGCGACCACACTGGTGCTGCGTAATTTAAAACCGGCCGGCCTATTGCCTTGTATGTTGCCAGCAACGTTTCTTTATCTTTGCCCCAAGTACTGCCGGCTAGCGACTTGAGGACCTTGTTGCGTCTCTGTAGTTTGTTGACAATAGCGGTTGTGTGCGCAGAGAAGGAGAGCAGACTGTCGAAAGTTACTCCCAGTATTTTGGGTTTATCGGAATTGGTGTATCATCGACATGAATTCCCAGCGGAAGCCTGACCTCCTTCGTCCAGGTGGTGAACAAGGTCGCAGAGGATTTCGTAGGGGAGAGGGTTAGGCTCCTTGCAGTGAAGAAGCGAGAAACCTCGGAGATACCCGTTTACTTTCGAACACAAGTCATCAATTTCATTCCCTGTCGCCATTATCGAGCAATCGTCGGCGTAGGAGACAATCGAGACTCCCTCTGGTGGTTGAGGGAGCTTTGGAATGTAAAAGTTAAACAGTAGCGGGGAAAAGACACCAGCCTGTGGAACCCCCTTTTTAATTTTTCTAAGTTTGCTCGATTAGTCTCTAAACATTACCGACCAGTGTCGACCACTTAGATAATTCGCCGACCACCGTTTGAGCCTCTGTGGGAGAAACGCCTTTGACAGGTCCAACGCTACTAGAATAANTGGTGGTTGAGGGAGCTTTGGAATGTAAAAGTTAAACAGTAGCGGGGAAAAGACACCAGCCTGTGGAACCCCCTTTTTAATTTTTCTAAGTTTGCTCGATTAGTCTCTAAACATTACCGACCAGTGTCGACCACTTAGATAATTCGCCGACCACCGTTTGAGCCTCTGTGGGAGAAACGCCTTTGACAGGTCCAACGCTACTAGAATAATTCTCTCACAGGGACGGTTGCGGTTAAGGCCACGTGTTATCTGAGTGTTTATGGCGTTAAGTGCTCTTGTTGTACTATGCACTTTACGGAAACCATGCTGATGCTTCGCTGGGGTCAGGTGGTTTGTGAAATACGGGAGCAGCAAGGCCTCTAATGTCTTCGCTACCGGGGAAAGGAGTGTTATCGGTCGATAAGAATCTCCTTTGTTGGCTGGTTACCCCGGTTTGAGCAGTGGGACAACTCTCCCCACCTTCCAGATGTCTGGGATGATGAGAGTGGCCATAGACATTTTGAGGACCTCCGTTAGGTACGCTACTCCCGCAAGAGCCAAATTTTTCNCCGCAGGACCCAAATTTTTCAGCATCAGCATGCATATTCCGTCGGGACCCATGGCTTTGGAGGCTTTCGCCTTCCCGATGGCCACCTGAACTTCACCGCAAGTGAAAGCAAGGGGGGCACAAGTTGTTGGCAGTTTGTGCAGCCTTCTGGTCACTCGACGCTTGGCTTTGTCCACCGGAGGATGCAGTATGAACTGCCGGCTAAAATAGCTCGCGCATCGCACCGGGTCCGACGAAGCATGGTCGCCGAGAGAAATTTCAAGCCTGTCGTCGTGCTTCGTCGGATTGGACACTGACCTCATGGTTGACCAAAGCTTACTCGCACCAGAGGAGAAGTTACAGATCTTCAGATGCTCTTTCCACTTCTTCCGCTTATGTACGTTCACTAGTTGCCGA
>NW_016184862.1:0-5082 GCF_001687245.7 Rhagoletis zephyria | reverse complement strand
AAAAGTGAACGTGCCGCGATAGGTAAGCAACAAGAAGTTTAACTATTTAAACAGCTAGCCAAATACCATTTTACTTAAAGAATATCTATATGAATGTATGTATGTTTAGAAAAGTGCGAGCATACCCTGTAGGAAAGACCGATGACTCCGTCACCACGTTAAACCAATCGGTTAAGGTACACACATACATATTACATACGTAATTGCCAAGATCCTGTAGTGATTGGACACACGAAAATGTGAGGAGTTAATGAAAACTCTATTTATGTTCCGAAGTTCGAAAATACACTAACTGAGATACCTTTTAATTGCAACTGTTTGTTCAACGCAACTTCATAACATAAAACGGCCTTGAAAGTGTTTTCGAAATTATGACAAGCCGTTGCACGCAAATAAGTGATCAGCTGATTAAACCCATTTTGGATGGCTGGAATCTGACGTTTTAGTAAAATTTTGCTTAATTGGTTACTGTTGCATTTAACCAAAGTTCTGCTAGTTGAAAACCTCGGTTAATTGCACCGGAAGGTGCAAGGGACAAGGACCTGCACTACTTCAGAATTAAAATTGCATGTCTTGTAACGCGAAGACTATTTGTTTGTTCACAGTAGGTACGTTCTTTTAATTAGACAGAGGTGAAGGCTGAATTTGGCTGCAGCAAAGTGGTGTTCCAAGTCGGTGTGGGTTAAAGGACAAGCCAGTAGTGTGTCTATGGTACAACCAACTACTAAGTTGAATGCCGCAGCAAAGTCGTTGAGTCCAATTATTGAACTAAATCGGTCTTCTTTGCCCAATATGCCACTAAATGGCGCCAAACACTATTTTAACAAACTGGCTGGAGCAGCGCTCACGCGCTGGTAGAAGCGCTCTTTGGTCTCATCGTCCTACTCCACCGTCGAAGCGTGCGCTGATGCTGTTGTACTTAGCTTGATGCAGATTGTGGAAATTCGTTCACCTGGAGACGAAGCCTCCGCCCAATCACTTATCCCACGCCACCGAAACCAGTAAAATTTTGAAAGGGTTCTACGAGAAAAACCGGTTTGGGAACCTTTGGCCTACATGCACCCGTCGTACATATTTCTTACAACAATGTTTAGTCCGATATTTCTTATAATTTTTGTTTAGCTACCAGAATTAAAGGCATTTATGTCCAGCAGGGTAAACGCATGCGTATATATGTTTTCGTGAACTAAATACTAAACACATTTTCGTTATTCAATTTCACAAAATAAACGTAAAAAGATCATATTTCCCCAAAAAACTAAGAAAAAGTACTGTCTATGAAAACAAGGCGGAAAACGAAATGGCAAATAGCCTGGAAAACACACACATGTACGTACTTATTTATGTTTGTGGATGTGAATTTATGCACCTAGCTCCATTACCCATATAAACATTTAGTTCTGAGTACACTTACACTGCTGCTGTGAAATGTAGAAAAGTAAACATCAGGTTAATGGATTCGACTCGCCTTCCCCGCCTCTCAGAGGCAATCCTCAAATAGTGCTCCGCATTAAAGCAAGCGTTTAACTGTTTCCTCCATTCTTACTTTTTTCCCTCTTCCTCTTCTGCCTGTTCTTGTAACTCCTGAACGTCTGTCTCCTTAATGCGTTGCTAGTTGATTGCGTCGACGGCACAAATAAGGCAGCTCCTTACACAATCTCTGCGTCAGCATGCGTTTCGCTTGAGATCCCCTTGTTTTCCACCCAATAAGCTTGTTTACTCGTACACCTCGTGACCAAGCTTACGCACACATATTTATATACACACACACATACATATTCCAACTTTTACTTATCCATTTCCTCTACCACACAGTTGTTTGTGGGAAAATGTTGTGCGATAAGCAATTTCTTTATATCTTTTAGTTTGTTGTTATTTTTTTTTTGTGGTAAAATAAAGTGTTGTTGCTAGCTTACTTCATTTGTACCTACTAAGCAAAGTGTATGATTGCTTGTATGTTGCACACCTTCATACGATCTGGGGGCGAGTGTAGTCACACATATCTACATACTAATTTACCTACCCATTATNTGACCAAGCTTACGCACACATATTTATATACACACACACATACATATTCCAACTTTTACTTATCCATTTCCTCTACCACACAGTTGTTTGTGGGAAAATGTTGTGCGATAAGCAATTTCTTTATATCTTTTACTTTGTTGTTATTTTTTTTTTGGTAAAATAAAGTGTTGTTGCTTGCTTACTTCATTTGTACCTACTGAGCAAAGTGTATGATTGCTTGTATGTTGCACACCTTCATACGGTCCAGGGGCGAGTGTAGTCACACATATCTACATACTAATTTACCTACCCATTATATACCCCAGTATATTACATTATTTTCCACGCAGTAGCATCATATCAGCTTAGCACGTGTTTATAAACGCACATGAATACGAAAATCGTTGCATACCACAAGGCGTGTGAAAGCTTCATATGCGAGTACTAACGAAGCATACATATGTACATGTTAGCCAGCAACGAAGGTCAGCATAATAACACTTGCACTTTAACTTTTGTACACTCGCATTAGCTGCTGTTTGCAAAAATAATTAGCCGACCTTCTTCTCAACCCCGCCTTGTCATTAATGAAGCTATAGAGGTATAAATTAGGTTTACATATACTTAATTACATTATCCCGCCGTTTAATTTCATTTATTTCCTTTTTTTAAGTAATTGAGAAAAAGATTTTAATTTAATTTAATTTTTAAAAATATTTATTTATTTAGATTTGCTTTATTTTAATTTTTTATTTAAATTTCTTTTATTTATTACTTTTGATTGTTTTAAAAAGAAAAATATGCATATATTTTTTTAATTCAAAAATACTTTTTGCTGAAAGGCGAACAGCATAACGCTAAGACCTCCTGGTTAGCAGAACTTTCAATTAGTCTTTCGAAAAACAGTAAAAAGCTTTTAAGATCGTTGCCAGAATAGACAACTCTCTTGCGAAAGACTTTTGCCAGAATTACCTTGTAATTTTAAACAATGTTTATTAATTTCATGCAGGTCTAAGGTCGTGAGTACCAAACATAAATTGGAAATGCTGGTTTCAATGATGGAACAAAATCGTCAATTCGCAAAAGAGATTTGCTAAAAGGTTAATGCGGCAAAAAATGGGAAGAATTTACACAGGAGCTCAATTGTTTAGAAGCACCTATAAGAGCTACAGCAAAGTGGAATTACAACTAGAAGGGGGCAATTCCACCTATTAAGTAGAAGAAAACGAAAGGAAAAAGGCAAATATTAAGAAATAAACCTTGCCGTTCACTGGATTTGGCAGTACAGCAGATGGCAGCGCTCGCTGCTCTTTGCTTAAGAGAGAGATCCCAATGGCAACGCGAAGCCCTGGGACACTCCCGTATATTGAATAAATTTTTCTTCATTCCGAACAGCACAGACCGTTGCAATTTTAGCACAAGGTTTCCAGCAGGGATGAGTGGAAAGAAGATATTAACACTAACATATGGCTCGAAACTCGACGGTAGGCCGTTTTCTCACGAGACCCTCCTCAGAAACGTTCGGCGTTGCTTTCCGAAGATGTTTCAAAATCTGTAAGGGCTACGAAGAGGAGGAAACAGTCTTATATCTCCTGTATAAATGCACTGCACAGTGTAGAGGCGGGCTGCATCATCTGGGTTCACCGTTCCTGGCCGACCATAATCTTAATTAGAGAGGACAGAACTGAATCTTTAACATAGGATGAAATATCTTGAAGTTCTTTTAAATCCAAGAATTAGTTTTAACCTCGGTGGCCATCTATGCATCCAAAACTCCCAAAGGATTCTTGGCAAAAGATGGGGATTACAGCCAGAGATTTAAAACTGGCTGTATGAGGCTATATTTCAACACCCTTACTTTCAAATGCAGCGCTGGTCTGTGGCAAGATTTTGCAAAATATTACGCCATTAAAAAGCTTAGCGTTTTAGATCTGATTGATATTTATACATGCAGCTGTCGCCAGCGCAATCATACTTCAGTCTTCACGGAAAAGAATGTTGATTCCTCAAAGAGACTTCCATTTGATATGAATAAGGAACTAAATGCGGAATAGGTGGAGGCTTTTATTTCAATTAACTCAATTCGAAGCTTTCCCCAACCTACCAGACTGCGGTGGCGTTTTTCAGGCAGGGCAGTTTGAAGCTAAGAAGGCGACATAAAGTACTATCATGTACCCACAAAGACGCAGAGGAGCAATCCTACATCATTGATTAGATCACAAATAGTGGTGGACAGTAGGAAGAAATTTGTCTCAAATTACTGTTAAAAAAATTACTTACTTTTTACGGCCTATCTCAGATGAAAATAGATTGAAAATGTGCTGATATAGGGCGTTCTTCTATCAAATTTTGAGATAGCGCGTTCTTCTAACAAATTCTGAAGCATGGCGTTCTTGAGAAGTTTTTTGAAATGGCCGAGATACGCAGGTCAATCCTCCATTCAGGTATCGATATAGTTTGTCGTTACCGCTGTCATAGCAGATATAATAAAGTTCGAAGTTAGGAAATATTCGAAGCCACTGCTCCTTATATGTATGAATGTCCATACATTTGATTTAGATAGCCTTACATTCCTTTGCCACATGTAGGCACATACTTAGTATCGCTAATTCTTCTTAGGATAGACTAGAGCAGCAAATACATATGTATACCATAACACACCAATGATTGGAAACAGATTTTTGTGTGTAGCTTGAACATTTTTTTAAGCCATACAAATTTCAACAAGGTAACTATCGCAACTATGCCTTCTGGCGTATCTAACAAGACGCGACTTTCGCGAAATTGGCCACAAAAAATGGCACTCAGCATACATACTATATATGTAATAAGCTCTGTGTGCGAAGCGTGTATGTTTGCTGAATGGCACCGGTGTTAACACGTTTCGGTATGTTTGGCACGTTCAAGACGAGTGACTGAATGCCGGGCATAACAAAAAGCCAAGGGAGTGACATATGAACAGAGGGAGTGTATATGTGCGACTATACCAATCTTAGAAAATTTTCAAATGCAGACAAATTCTTTCGCTCGCTATTGGTATGGCACACTTTTCCATTGAAGTGAAAAATTGTG
>NW_016184861.1:0-5082 GCF_001687245.7 Rhagoletis zephyria | reverse complement strand
AAGTTTTGGACATACATACATGTGCTTGATGTATATACATACATACATATATTTGTATTCACGTGGAAGCATTTATGTGTGTATTACGTATGTACATATATTTGTGTGTTTAGACGTTTTAAATCAGAAATGTTTAGTCCAACGCATTTTTTAGAATTTAATCGATAGGGCGACGAGCAGCATATTTAAGAATTTGTGAAAACTGTTTTGCTTTAGCGAAATTCTCTACTCAGTTAGGTACGCATATTATAAATTAAGAATTCATGCGAATTGAAAGGAAAGTATGAAAATTAATTCACTCATTTGTCAGCGGGCCCTTTCGGTTTTACTCTAAAAAGCTAGAAAATTATGCGAGGAAGATTTTTTTAACAAAAAATTTTATTAGAAATTGACCTATATACTTTGGAAGAAAAAGAACTTCGCTGCCCGTGCGTTCGAACTTAGGATATCTCGTTTGGTACCCTAGTGCTTGGCGCACTCGACCATTGCGGCTGTTCGAGCACCACGAGCGCTGACCGCCGCTGTTAGTTTTCACCACACATTGTTGAAAGTCACTTAAATAGTGACTAAAGCTGGGATCAGACGATTTGTACATTTGTTCAGATTTTTGCATTTTTACAGTTACAGGGTGGGGTTGCTTGGAACTTCTTCTTGAGCTGAACTCTTTCTCGATACAAATATTTTCCAAATACATATTGGGGAAATACTAAATTAACGAATTTTTCGAGTGTTTTGTGAACTATTTTATAATGCTGGAATATANAATGCGACGTAAACATATCTAGTGAACTGGTTACATAAAAATTCACTACACCCTTAGGCCACTTATGAAATTTGGCACTTTAGAGGGTGTCATGTTCCAGATTCTGAATGGAGCCGATAACCGATCCACAACATGCTAGAGTCATTGACCTATTGCGGACAATCGCATACCATTTTCCGGTCACAGAAACTATTAAAGAGCCCCTGAAAGTCCTCAGACCCTCTCGTCTAAAATTCAGAAATCATTCCCAGATTTCTCTAGGGAATGTTATAATGTTTTTAGATTGCTTTTTCACTTAGGAGCTCAAAAAAGCTGTGGAACCTATATAGACAGTGCTGGTACTTGCGTTTGTCGACACCGTTAGCTCTTTCTTTGCCACCACAATCCTCATGTCCTGGTACCCACCTGGTGCTAGTTTAATTGGTTCAATAGAGTTTTTCAGTTGTCCATATGCCTAGATGTAATTTTCAAGAAGTCCAGGGCTTTTAGTGCTGTCTGGCACCAGCATTTTCATCCTCGAGCATGCATTCACCAATTTACCAGACTCTGCAAGTGTCACTTTTAAGAATAGTTACCTCGTAGGCCTTGTTCAGGGCTAATTTTGATAGTATTTTGTCTCTGAGTTTGATCCTCAAGGAATGGTTTTAAAAATATTAGGAGCTTATCGAAAGTCTCGACTTCTTTTTCTCATGAAGTTGCTGAGACACAAAGCGCCCTCGGAAACCTCGTTGTCAATTGGTATGGCTAGAGGTGGTATACCTGTCATGATTTCCAGTGATTTTGTAGGGCAGGTGCGCATGACTCCTGTAATCGCTGCACAGGCTCATAAATGTGACTTACCCAGCCAAGCGTCAGAACCAGTTTGCTTGACTTTTGGCCACTAGACCAGTGCTGACGTAAATTTGGGGGATATCTCCCATGTTTAACCTTTAATTATTTGACATCTTTGTTATGTGACTTTCAGTCTTTTTTTGAGGGATACCTCGCCTCTGGCGATAGCTTTTTTACAGAGAACTATTCTTCAGTCAGTTGTAAAGCTTCATCGCAGCGCACCATGAGGATGAGTATTAGGAATATCCTCACCTCCTGTCATCACCTTGGATTTCACTTTGTATGGTGTGTTTGATACGAGCTGAATTGTCAAGGAACGCACAAAGGTCTATCTAGGCTTAACAGCAATGTCTTTTCAATTACCTGAGATTTGCCTGATTGATATGTATGCATGTTGGCCTTCACAAAATGGCCAGACTTTTAAATAAGTAAATATATGATGTATAATGATCTCGTTTTAATAGAATACAAAAATGTTACCAAATCTGTTAGGTTATGTGCCATTGTATCAAACTGGAAATAAAGTACCAAAAATGGTACAAAATGGCAAAGGTGTGTACAAATCGTGCGATCCTTGCTTAATTTATACAGGACAACTTTGGTAAGACAGTTTTAAGTCTTTTGTAAGACAATTCAAATACAGTCGGCAAGACAGTTGAAAGGTTTTATTTATTCTGCACGAAAGTCTTAGAAACAAAAGCTCCCTTGTCAACTTTCATGATGAAAAGTTCTTTTGACAGAGAGCACTTGAGCTTGTTCTAAATGGAGATGTATGTATGTACATATATCATTTTGCGCGCGCGACTCAATAGTCGCAATGGCCGAGGTGCCATTCGAAAGATGCGAGTTCGACACCTCATTTTTAAATTTTTTTCTCCCAATTTAATTTTCTTTTTATGTTTAGATTTTATGTTCTGTATAGCAAGACATATGTATTCTTAAATTTGATTTAGTTTTTAGAAACTTATTTTATAAATTTTGTATTTATGTTCTATTAATTTTTTTTATTATTTTAGTTTAGTTTTCTTTTTTAAAAAGAAAAGTATATATCTTCTAAATTTCATTCCATTTTTATAAAATTAATTGCAAAAAGAGAAACCGAAGGATGCTAAGACCTTCTCTTTAGCAGAAGTTTCAATTAGTCTTTCTAAAGAGTGATTATGCAATAGGTTTTTTTTTTTGCTGACATTATTATCATTGTTACCTAAATAAACGAAATTCTCCACCTTCTCGAAATCATAACTGTCAACAATGACGTGGATGCTAAGGCGCGAATGCACTGACTGTTTGCTTGATGACAGCAGATATTTTATCTTGTCCTCGTTTACCACGAGACCCATTCGATTTGCTTCCTTATTCAACTTGGAAAAGGCAGAATAAACTTCGCAGCTTTTGTTACCGATGATGTCGATGTCATCGGTGTACGCCAGGAATTGTACGCTCTTGTAAACAATTGTTTCTGAATGGTTCTGTAGTTCTAATTATCTTCTGCAAGATCAGATTAAAGAAGTCACATGAAAGATAGTCGCCGTGTTTGAAACCCCGTCTGGTAGCAAACGGCTCTGGGCGGTTATTCCCAATTCTGACGGAGCTGGTGGCTCACCGTCATTTTACATAGCTATACCAGTTTCGCCGGCATACAAAATTCAGACATCGCCGCTTATAGATGGTGAGTGTTCGCTCTTTGTCTCGCGGGTCTTTTCCAAAGATTTGCCTTATTGTGTATACCTGGTCTATGGTGGATTTGCCAGGTCTAGAGCCACACTGACAAGGCTCAATCAGCTCGTTGACAGTTTGCTTCAGTCTTTCAAACAATACACTCGTACAAAGTAAACTATGCTTTGAAGGCTGATGCCTTCAGATTGAGGTCGGAATATGGACAATTAAAAAAATAAATAGAATGAGTTTTATTTATTTGTTGGCCTGGAGCTTATTTTAATTTTTCAAAACAGATTCTTTTTTTTTTCAAAATTCCACATATTTATAACCTTAATTGTTTGCACTTGTCACGGCTATTATTTTGTGAAAGGCTATCATATTCGAAATGCCTTAAAAAAATAGTATATCGATGCCATCTTTAGGCTTTTAAAAAATTCAAAGTTAATTGGATTTTTATTCGTCTAAATTTTGCTGCTAATAAAAAGCGGTGTTCAATAAATACGCTTACAAGCGGTGCGGCATTCCATAAAAGCTTTTTTAACCTTCCGTAAGCCTGGTGAGCTGAAGTGGCTGGAGTGCAGAAGACCGCAACTTTGGACGCTACGTATTACAGCCTATTAAAAGAGGTTGTGGCTTCATTAATAAATATATATAAAGTAAATTTATAAACTCGAAAGTTAAATGAAATATAAGCTTCTTTTCCTTGGAATAAATGACGTCAGCTACTAATGACCTGTTAAGGCCTTTTGAATATTAGTCGCGGCTCTCGGATCACACCAAGCGTGCAAAAGGTTAAAATGGTAAATCGGCAATATTTTCGTTTTTTAATTACAACTAAATAACGTTTTGAACCAATTGTGGGGAATATCCGTCAAAAATGGTTAAATACAATTAATGCCAATGAGTGAGACTAAATAAAATAAGTAAATGCATTGGTATGTGCGCTAATTATATTGCCGTGCAACTGAGCTTCATTTTAACGAATTTAATTTATTTTAATTTAGAGAATTTTTTCAAATTAATTTAACTGCTACCAAAATAAAATCGACGATTTTTGCATCATACTGTCATCACCCTTGTTAGCTTGTTGCTGTTTATTTTGTTTAACTACTGGTTTTTTATTTCCATGCATAGCTATTGTTGTTGGCATGGTTTACTGCGGCATGTTGCATTTAGTATTCAATGCGCTGATACACACACACACGCATATATACATCCCACAGGCTGTGTATCATATGGCATTTGCTTGTCCGTTTGGTGTTTTGGTGTTGTATTGATAGTGTTGCGTCTAACCGCACAATATGCAATGTACAACATGCAACATGCAACAAGCCACTAGAGATTGTCAGCAACGTAGAAATGCAATATGTTGCCACGGGTGGCATGGGAAACCGCGACACGTGCATGCACTTAGATCAGGTTCAGCTGGTTTGATGAAAGGCAGCGCAGCAAACATACGTAAGTGTTCACATACATATCCACATGTAAACATATATTATATGTATGTATGACTTAAGTAAGTATATATATTTATAAGAGGCCATGCCAAATAAAAAGCTCCAAAATTCACTAAATTATTTATCATCATTATATAAATAGGCAATCATGTTTCCTTTACACCCCTTTTACGGCTAAACTATACTTCTAAGGTATAAATAATTATATATCATTAGAAAGCTTTTTTGATGCTGATGTGCAGGCAATTTTTAAAATTTCAAATCAGTTTAAAATAGAGCGAAAAAATCAATTCAAAAGTCACACCAATACAAATGCACACATGTACATGGTTGGGGCGGAAATGCCCCCTAAATGTATGCTTTAATATTGAT
>NW_016184860.1:0-5082 GCF_001687245.7 Rhagoletis zephyria | reverse complement strand
TTAACAACGAAATGTGTGTAGGTACGATAGCCAGAAAAATCAATAATCGGTCATAAGCGAAGGAAATAGAAAAAAAGAATTAGAAACCAGATACCAATGCAGATACAATGTAAAATGTTAACGATAACAATGTCGAAATCGATAACAAAAGTCCAAACGATGAAAATATCGAAAATCATAAGTACTATAAAAACGATTAAATCAAAACATTAATATCCATAACGATAACATTAATAATAAAAATCTTTCCATAAATAAGTTTAAAAAAAAATCGATGGCTTAAATATTGAAAATGGTAAGACTTATATGATTATCGAAATCTATCGATAGCAATGCTGAGAAAAAAACATCGCCTAAGAGATTTTGGCAGAGTCCAAAAAAGCATGCCAATTGGAAATACCAAGTGAGTCCTGCTCCACCTGGTCTTTCCAACGCAGAGAAGGCTTGCCACTTTCTCTGTTGACGGTATGGCGACCCACGTTGAGTACTTTTAGTGGTGGGGCGTTTCTCAATTAGAACGACATGACCTAGCCAGCGGAGCCGCTCAATATTAATTATCTATTATAACATCGATAACTAAAATCGATAACGAAAATATTTAAACCCGCAAAAGATAATATGTAATACTAATACCAACAGAACTATCGATCGATAGCAGTGCTGATTTAAAACCCATATTTATAAAGACGAAAAATATCGATAACAATTGCTCCGTCAATAATGATAAAATGGGTAACGATAAAAACATATAAAAGTATTGATGAAAACATATGTAAATATATCGATATCGATAACATTAGAAACATCCGAAAGTTTCAGAAAATTTGTTTCCTAAAAATAAGTTTTGGTCTACGAAATGAACTTAAAAATTTAGCCTTAAGTATTGAGCCGATACGGTTTGTTTTTCCCCGAAGAAGAGTTTTTGATATGTTAAATTAGTAGGTTCGACGTCCTCAAATGTGACCATGAATTGAGGTAACGAATTCAACATAAATCAATAATTTGTCAGAAAAAAAATCAAATAAAATAGTTTTTTTAATGTATCACGTTTCTATAAATGAACAAAAAGTAGACGAAAATGTTTCGTCGTCTCACAGAATTTGTTTCGATAACTTTTGATTTTAAGATTTAAGATAGGGCTAGGAATCTCATGCATGTTTTTATTGAGCAAATCATGAAATTTCCTTTAAAACTTCAGTTAGAGATTAGCATGCGCTTTATACTAAAAGTTTATCACTCATCTCGAATATGGCTCATATAATCTCATTAGATCAGTGCACATATGTTTTTTGGTGTGTAAACATCTTTGCTCTCGGTTTGGAGGGTAGTACGGCAAGTAGGATTTTTTTAAATAAATCACAATTAAAACATTTTCCTTCATATATCTTATAAGTAAATAATACTTGCTGTTCGAAGAAGAGTTTTCGAAATTTCTTTTCGACTTGAAGTTGTTGTCAGAGATACATACCTGAAATAAAATGAAATGGAAAGAAGAATTAGTTTTCCGTATTGGAATATTTTATTTTGTTAAATTTTACTAATCTCTTATTCTACAGAAATTCTTATAATAAAAATAAATAAAATGTATATACATAAATTATGGAATTTAGTAAGAAACATGCAACCCACAAAGAATTTTCTATCAATCCAGATAAATTTATTATAATATAACAAATGTTCATCACGTTTGTAAGTAAGAAATATGAGGTACTATATATCGTCACCTGAAATTCAAAATGACGTAACAAACATCGTCGCTGAAATACAAAAAGGCGTACTTAATAAAAAATTCAAAATTCAGTTTTTGATTGATATGACGGATTTCATCGAATTACCATTCCCACATCATTGAAATGAAAAAGATAAAATAGTATTAGTCACTACTTTTTGCATTTCAGTTACGATGTTGTTACGTCTTTATGCATTGAGAAACTGTAGATACTGTAGCGTAAAAAATTTTGTTGCACAAAAGCACGATAAATGGCAACATCATATGCTTGATGCTTAAGATTCTTTACGATGCTTAATTAAAAGAATTTCACGTTTAAAACAAAAACCAACTAACCGACTGAATTAGCGCCAAGTGAGCCGTGATAATTGAGTTGTCATTGAAAAATTCCTACAGGAGATCAAGCCGATGGCAAAATCGATTTTGGAAGAAGGCTGGAATTTGTGTACAGTAGAGATCCGTCCGTCCCTCCATTTCTGTAACAACATCAAGACGCATACCACAAATTGGAGGAGAAGCTCGGCCAAACACTTAGCAAAAGTGTGAGCGCCAAAAAATATTATTATTATAATTATCCTTCGGTTCCATCCTGGTGGAAAGGCCAGTTTCGAACTGTTAGAAATATCGTGCGGAAACTAATAATTTATTTATATAACCGGGCAATATAGCTCTTGGCTATATCATCTACTGAAATCATGTCTAAGCTGGTAACTTCGTCAATGTCCATATCACTTGCCTGAGTTTCTGGCCACGGGAGCATAGAAGGCAAAGATAGAGCAGACGAATTGGCCAATGCGAGATCTGGTTAAAAGTGTTTACACTTGTATTGACCGTTCCGAAAGCATGCTTCTACTTCCCTACGGCTGAATATTCGACGGCAAGGAAAAGCGCAGGCGGCACGTTTGTTAATTTATTCCATATCTTCTATAAGCGTAGGCTAATTTCTTCCATTTTGAGTCCTTTACCCTCGCCCTTTTGTGCAACTACTTAGTGACTAGGACAGCCACTCATTCGACCAACCCAACACAGTTTTTTTTTTTTTTTGGTTTTTTTTATACAAAGTCTAAGAAAAAGACTTGTACTTCTCTCTCAAACTTTACACTGCTGGCAAATGCAAAAAGGATTAAAATTTTGGAACTAAGTAATACAATTAAAGTAAAATCTGTGGAAAATTAACAATAAAATACTTTCTTCGCAAAATCTCTAAAGCACCTTTCTATTTTTGAAAAAACTGTGTAACGCTGTATAAGTACATTCAAATATCAATATTTGTACAAACCGTAAAAAAATAAACCACTTTTCGTGAAAATTTCACACTTTTTAACCGACTTCGAAAACGTGAACCGATTTCGATATTTTTAGTTTATCGGAAAAGTGGTACCGGGCTGTGGAAAAGGGGTGTTCCGATTTGGTTTAGATTGAATTATGAAGAAATTAACGGTGGTCGAAAAATTTTATATGTGAATTGAAGTCGGTTGTGTTTTTGGTTTAAAAATTATTATTCAGACCTTTTGGAAAATTTTGGCAATTTTTTTTCCCTTTACGGTGTTGTGCATTCTCATCCCTATAAAAAAATTATTGAACATACTTTGTATAGAAGAAAATAAGTGTAACCGTCAGCAAAAAAAAACCCTAAAATTCTTCGCCTAAATTAATCAATAACCCGGGCAAAAACAAAAAAAAAAAAATGTGGAAATTTCCATTCCCATCTAAGCGGGGAAGAACACCGTCAGAAAAAATTACCTTTTTTGCACTCATGACAAAATCAAGCTTTTTGGGAAGGTAGAGTCAAAAACAAAGTACCTACCAATGTTTTTCCGTTTTCCTAGATCAAGTCATTTATCATTTCTATGGGGAAAAACAACTCTTAACAACCCCATGCTGAATCGTTCAATGAAATAATTCCCTGTGATTTTTCAAACTTTGTTAAACTTCGTATTCAAGGGTTTTTGTTGTTGCTGATTACGAATCTGAAAATAGTTCTTAAGAATTCAAAATGACGTACGTATCTTTATTGGATCCGCCAATTGAATTTTTGAAAACTAATTTCACTTCTGTAATCAACCACTCAAATAGCTTTTGCATGTCGAATTTCATAAAAATCTGATAATTAAAAAAAAATCCATCCGCCATACTGTATACGCCATTTTTAATTTTTAAGAACTGCCTTCAAATTCGTAATCACCGACCCCAAAAACTCTACGATACGAAGTCTCTTGAGATTTGAAAAAACAACAAGTTAATATTCTTTTGACCGATTCAGCATAGTTGTTGTTGTTAAGGGTTGTTTTTCTACTTAGTAACCGTAGATGATTTAATCTAGGAAAACAGAAAAATACGGGTAATTTGTTTTTGTCTCTACTTTTCGAAAATGCTAGACATTTTCATCAGTGAAAAATCCTGTCGGGCGGTATAATGCAACTGCAATCATTTCGTTCACAGCAGGCTACTTTTGTGACCCATTGTGACCCTTGTTCGATCGGCACAACAAAAAAAAAAACCGATACATATCTGTTTCTTATTCAGCAAAACTTTTGTACAACATTTTATTTAAAAAGTTCACTTTCTCTGGGCTTTTTACTACTTCGCATTTGCACTGTATAATTTTTTTTTTTCAAAACAAAGGCATAAGCGAATTTAACTTAAAAAAAAAAAAAATTAGCACAAATAACCCGACATCGAATTTCTTTACTCCTCCACAGCGTTTAAAAAACATGTCTCAAATTTATTTACCTCATAAGCAGCCACATCCTCCTTGCCATATAGGGGAACTGGCGATGAATTACGTGGTGCAAACATTTTACCAGAAATTCGTAAAACATTGAACACTGAACTTTTTTCAATCGAAAAAAGCTAATTTATCACCATAAACACACAAACATTCAGTTAACGCAAAGAACACAGCTCAGCCTTTAAGCGCTGATTTCGACTTAATTTCAATGAAATGCGAAATTTAAAAAAAAAATTTATATTTCGTTACAAAAGTGGGCGTTTTACAATGGCACTGCGCGTAGTGAAAAAAAATCTCAATATTTCTGAGAAAAAAAATCTACGTATGATTAATTTCTGTAATACACTTTGGGAGTTAATTTTTTTTTTTTTTTGTTTTATAGATTTGAAATTTTTTTTATGTGCAAAATTTGCAATTCGTTAGGCACATTCGTTTTGTAGACAGACACTTTTCTTGCTTTGGCAATCAGATTGATGTAGAAAATGTGTGTAAGTTAACGCCCACAAATAATTTAATTTCAATGCAGAAACAAGCATTTGATTGAAAGCTATACTTCGGCGCGCAATCTGTGTTTTAATTAAGGGCGTAATTTTTAATTTTCGTTTTCACTTATGTTGATACC
>NW_016184858.1:4472-5082 GCF_001687245.7 Rhagoletis zephyria | reverse complement strand
TATTTTAATTTTACTGTCACATTCGATCATTAATTGCGTATACGCAATGGTAGTGGAATTTGCACAAACAAACAACCACGCATATGCACGCATATGCACGCACACGCACACACATGTGTACTCTACACACACCCACCCACGCTCCTATGTAAGTAGTGCGTGTGATGGCCGGCCATTATTTGCATATTGCGCCGCAAACGTTTTTTTTGTTTTTTTTGTTTGGTTTTCATTCTCTGATTTTTCTGTGTTTAGACAAATTCGTAATTACCAAAAATTAATAGAATAATTAATTAGCAGTGAATGCTAACGCTTTTGTACACCAGCTGCATTTAGCTAAATCTAAGCATACAAATGATTACACTTTCCGCTGACGCTGTAACGAATCGACTTATTGTTTACAATTCATTGTGGTGATATGCATATAAAATAGATTTTTTTCCCCATATTTTTTGTTTTGTTAATCTTCCGGATATCTATTTGAATATGATAAATAAATAATATAAAGAATAGCTATTTATGAAAATTACTTTTTGCAAAACCCAATTAAGCTTGTTACTACAATATTATTGTGAAATCAACTTGAATGTTGCCTTCTAATTTCCTTAAAAAA
>NW_016184858.1:0-1054 GCF_001687245.7 Rhagoletis zephyria | reverse complement strand
AAAAATAAAAATGTTGGCGATTTATAAAATTGCGTTTGAAATTAATTATGCGAGTGCAATACGCCCGCAGGGGTGGGGTGCTGTTTTCCCTTCTATGGTTAAAGGTGTTTAATGAATTGCTACAAGCCTGAAGGGCTCTAAGAACATTGCTTATGCTGACCACTTTTCGGTGGTTATGAATGAAAAATTTCCATAAACTCTGATATCATGCAGATGAACCGAAGAGAAAGGTTTGGCAAATAAATCGGGCTGTTGGTGATGTAGCAACTAAGCCCGCCTAAGTCGGTTTGTCCATCAATCGTTGTCGTCAATCTCAACTAACAGTAAGGCCAGGAAAAGAGACATTTTGACGGGTTTGGATAAGACAGATAGTTGTGTTAGCTGAGTAGGTTTGAGCTGTGATGTTAATAGGTAGTTGGTGCCATGGGGGAGTCTCCACATGCCGGACACTCATTGGCGATATCGGGTTCGAATCCTGGTAAGTAGCTGTTTAGGCGGCTACAATACCCCAAACCTCAGATGGGCCAGAGCAGCGCGGGTTTCGCATCGCAGTCGAAGCTCTTGCTCTGCGATAGCTGCTGATTGGACTCTGATCACGGCACTCATAGGGCGGGAGTCGTATAAGATGGTGGCCGACTGTCTTTGAATATCGTTGATCACTCGTCGGTACGTCCTCGGGTCCAGTGGTTGGTCGATGTAGGCATCCATATACACGAAAATATGCTTTCAGGACGGAGCTCTTTCTCAAACAAACGTCGCTTAGGGTGCTCGCGTCTCTAGCACTCCAAAAAAAAAAAACTGATTGCTAAGCATTTTATGGTGCTCCTTTACAGGAGTCATTTGTGCCTCACTCTGATATATTGTGCTCAGGCGACATCAGTACGTATCCTCTCGCTGTCCGGAGTGTTGCATTCTTAAAAGTTTACTGCTTCGTCCACCGTCTTCAACTAGTCTCCAACTAGTCCCCGGCAACCAAACAGGCGCTGCATATAGCAAAACCGGAAGGCCAATTGCCTTGTAAATTGCCAACAACCTTTCCTGGTCTTTGCCCCAG
>NW_016184856.1:0-5082 GCF_001687245.7 Rhagoletis zephyria | reverse complement strand
AAAAAAAAAACTAATCAAACTGTATCCATAAAACTTGTGCCAATTATACAAGTTTATGTCATATTCGTTTATTCATGTATAAAATTTCCATTCCATTATAACTTATCATGCCCGAGTATGTATTACCTATTTTAAAATTTTTATCATTTCAGATTGATCTATCCCATCAAACATTTTCGTGATTTTCTCGAAAATGATATCCGCCTCGACGGTCGCGCCTTTGATAAATATCGCCCGATTGGCGTGAATATTGACTCATTTCAACATTCATTAGGGTCGAGTGCAACAAAAATTGGAAATTCGAATATTCTATGTGGCATACGCGCAGAGTTATCAAAGCCGCGTGCAGCTACACCACTAGCTGGCTACATTGTACCCAATGTAGATATGTCATTTACATCGTTTTCTAAAGCTGCAGCATCGAGTAATAATCAAAATGTTGCCGAAATATTGGAATGTTTTATATATAGGATTTTAAATGAATCCCATTGTCTGAAATTGGAAGATCTGTGCATATTCCCTGGCAAGCTTGTATGGTGTCTTTATATAGATATCATTGGTTTGGAAGTTGATGGTGGCGTATTCGATGCCTCAATTTTGGCTTGCGCTTCAGCACTTAGCACGCTCAAATTGCCTAAAGTTGTATATGATGAAAAAAGTGGGAAAATAGAAATAGGCGATGAAATGAAGGAATTGCCTTTGAATATCTTTCCCGTGGTTAGCACATACAGTATGTTTGACAAGTGAGTATATGCTTATCGCTGCTTTACAAACCATGTAACTCTACCTAACTATGTATATTGTACGAATATTCTTAGTGTTGTGCTGGTAGATCCTACTTATCGGGAGGAGAGTATATCAAGCGCTGTATTCCATTTGGGTGTACATAAAGATACAGTAGGTTTATTCCATAAAAGTGGTGGCGTACCAATTTCGGTAAAGGAAATACAGCACTCAATAAAAAATGCTGTACAAAGGGAGCAAGAGATCACAAACCTGTTAAAAAGCTTTAAAAGAAATAAATAAATTTAACCATTAAACGTTTCTTATTTAATTGGTATCGACAACTTTCTAGTTTATTTAACATTTAATAACTTCCAATTTTATTTTTCAACGTAAATTGCCAATTTGCATACATTTCTTATACTCGATTGGACCTTTCATGAATTTCTTCATGACGAAGGCGTGAAAAAATCCTTCTATTCAATATGATTTAGTTTAAATTTATTTTAATTGTTTAAGAAGTATTTGTACATAGAAGCATATATAATTATCCACTCCAGCTAGGTACATAAGCAAACAATATACGCATATAAATGAACATCTACATATTAGCAAATTTCCTTGAAATTACAACAGATATTCAACAACTATTCTAGGTCATCAATTAGAATTGAAGATTGGGCACCTTCAAGCCCAACAGGAATATCAGCGCCTCCAATCGAGTTAGCTGCAACTATTTTAGGTGTATCGCTCATTTCAGCATTTGCACGATTGCCGAACTCTTGCATTTTAAGAATCAGCATTGCAAATACTTGTGCTGGTAGTGAAGTCTGTAGTACTTGCAGGAGGCGGGCTGGTTGTCCACACACCACTATAGCGTTAGCAAGGTGCTCCACACCATTCTCAAATTCACCGCGCGCAATTAGAGTTTCGCCCAATTGAATTTCCTGAAGGAAATATCTGAAAGCAAAATTTTGTTTTATTTTGAATCTAGTATAGGAAAGGCACATATCAACATAGGTATATACAAAAATATATGTTATAAACCAATGACGCATTGCATGCAGACATTCCACACTCTGGTAGTTCTACACTATTAAGAAGTCATGTTTAGAATTATCGCTATGCATGTGAAAAGCACGTTGGAAAATTACATAAGTATAAATAAGGCTTAATAAACCTTACCTCTCAATTGCTTCGTGGTCATTAAGATTTGGAATTCCACTACGTCCGGCAGTTCCATTTTTGCGGTTACGACGGCGACCTAAAATAGTTTTCGTCTTTTACACTACATATATTTACACAATCTTCACGTTGTCTTTACACTTAGTACTTACGCTCACGGACTTTCTTTTTGTATTCGGGGTCCGCACGTCTTTTGCTGTCGAAATAAATGCAATAACCAATAAAGATTGTGCCCGCAACACCGGCAGCTATCCCTATCGCCGTTTTATTAATTGCATTCATATTTGATGACTTCCACTCAAATATAAATTAATATATTTTATTCGTATATGAATGCAAAAAATTTTGACTTTTTCGTTCCTGCTACGACGTAGAACGGGTAGAGTGAACGATGTGGGAAGAAACAAAAGAAACACAGAGATCAACGAATACCGCAATTTATAAAGTTAACAAAAGTGCAGATAATTTGTGACAGGGCGGTATGTCGTAGGTTTAGAAAGTCGCTGTTTCCTTTTCCTCTTACAGGACTTCGTGTTTGCAACCCTGTTAGTTGCCGCCATTTCAGTGTTTGTGCGACAATTTCCTTTTTTCCTTAATGCAAAAGCTGACCGCTAGCAGTAATGTTCTGGTAATGTAAATTTAAAATGTGCATTTCGGCAAAAAAATATATAAGCGCTTTGCTAAGCGCTAATACCGACGTAGTAGTACTTTCCAATTGAAAGAAGCTGAAATTATGAAGCGGGTATTGTTTTCTAAATGTTTGTGGTGCTACAAAAATGCGTGAAATGGTGCAGCAAATTGTGTTCAAGTAGCTTTGATTTGTGTTAAAATGTGAAAGGAGGCGGCTGAGGACTAGCATCAAGCTCCCACTATAGTCAAATTCACGCTATAAGATAGACTCAGTGGTGGCCCGGACAGCCTGTTTGGGTGGTGTTAGAAAAGCATCAACAATATGGTATCAGAAAGTAAAAATGCTGCATATTAACTTAAATACAAGCATATATTTCTAAGCTTAAATATAAAATCCATGATGATGGAGAAAATTTAGAAAAAACTGCAGCTCGTCGCAACTATAAAATGATTGCTGAGAAAAAAGTGCCAAGTAAAGAACGTAAGACTGCTAGAAATTTTCAAAAACAGCCACAAAAAATATAACAATACTAAATATAAATTTTTTTTTATAANTGCTGAGAAAAAAGTGCCAAGTAAAGAACGTAAGACTGCTAGAAATTTTCCAAACAGCCACAAAAAATATAACAATACTAAATATAAATTTTTTTTTATAGATTTACGTTCCATAATCTTTTAGAGGAAATTTCAATGGTTCCTAAAGTGGGAATGGATTTTTATATGAGAATAACGTGAGTGCTATAAATATAATTTAAACCGTTCTTACAGAGAAATCCAAATCAGAATACATATGTAAATTTTATATTGATGTACATGATATTATAGTTTTGGTAGCATACACATTTTTGGTTGATTATGTAAGAAAATGCTTGCATATTTTATGGCGGATAACCTGACTAGCTGAGAATAGTATTGTAGCATGTACATACATAATTTGCAGGAGTGATAATTGAAATGTAGATGTCGCGTTGCACAGCTTATGCAATTTCCCTTCTGATAATGGTTAATTTTTATGGCTTTCGATTTACTCTTTCAGGAGAATGAAAAAAAAAAACTATGCACACATACGTGCGTATGTATGTACATTACGGTTGCCAGACGTAGTGATTTTATCAGTACAGTACTGATTTTTCAACTCTTGTACTGATTTTATTTATTTCGTCAATCAGTACGCTAATGTCCTGATTCTTTNTGCACACATACGTGCGTATGTATGTACATTACGGTTGCCAGACGTAGTGATTTTATCAGTACAGTACTGATTTTTCAACTCTTGTACTGATTTTATTTATTTCGTCAATCAGTACGCTAATGTCCTGATTCTTTAAAATTTGTACTGATTTGTACTGAATTTTCTATTCAAACAAAATACATACTTTAGTATTTTCTTAAGGGTTTTACATAACGTTGGAACTGTATTGTAAAAAATAAGAAGAAAATAATTTAATTATAGCTGACACGTTTTAGATAATGTTTGATATCCCCAAGAAATTAATACAGCAAAGAGATCAATCGTTTTATGGGCATATCGCCGGGTAATTACGTACCGGTTGCGATAATATGATGGAGCTTAAATTATTTAAAAAGAAGGCTTAAATTTTTGTCGAAAATAACTTTCGGTTTAATAACAATAAATTTCAATATTCGAATGGCTTTTGCCTATAACTTACAACTCTTTTTTCTCAATTTACTGACTTTGTAAAAAAGTTTTGCATACAAGACATATACCTTGTTTATACCGACACATAAAGCGCTTTGACCCAGTTCGCTGTGATTCAAAACGGAAGCCTAAACCAACTTTCAATACGCTCAGAAATTCAAAAGTGTGTTGACTCGAATTTGGTTTCAAATCGCTTTTTTATTTCTCACATCGTTTAGAAAACAGGTATAAACACATCACTCATTTGACGCGAAGTGAAAAAAGGCTGGTTTTCTTTACACAGCCCGTTTTAAATTAGAATTATTATTATAACAAATTTGAATTGTTGTTCGCTTCCATTTCGGTTAACCGCGCAAATTAATTATTTAAGAAATATCGAATAAAAATAACAAAATTTTGTTTACTTTTCACTACGGTTTCTGCGAGTGCGCTTTAACGACACAGGTATAAATGCTTGAAAGAAATATGTGTTGAGTCAAATCAGTTTTTTGTTAATACGGTTCTTGCATTGGTATAAACAAGGTAATAGAGTTAGATACTCTTTTTTAGCGAATTCTTATAATAATTTATTGGCTCCTGTGTATAATGATGTGTACACTCATGTTAAAATGAATAACACTTTTACTTTTTATGAACTATACTTTATTTATATACCAAAATATTGTTAAAAACAATAACTTAGCCGTTTAAAATTATTTACTGTTACTTACATTCATAATTTTGCTTTGAATAAAAATGTACTGAAAAGTACTGATTTTTTTAGCATGAAAAAGTCTAAAGTACTGATTTCGCGCATAAAAAATCTGGCAACCATAATGTACATACATATGTGCAAACTATTATTATTATTATTAGTACGTCGGGTATACTCGCGCTGCGACCTA
>NW_016184855.1:0-5083 GCF_001687245.7 Rhagoletis zephyria | reverse complement strand
CGAGAGCTACAAATTTTTTCTTTCCACAACAGATTTACAACAAAAAAGCAACAATTATTTCCGTTTTAACATTTTCAATATCTCAATTCTGTCGNACATACCATATTTTCTTAAAAAACGAGAGCTACAAATTTTTTCTTTCCACAACAGATTTACAACAAAAAAGCAACAATTATTTCCGTTTTAACATTTTCAATATCTCAATTCTGTCGTCAATGGGTAGGTTCAGAAGGCGCAGCAGTTGAGCCCAACCGTTGCTAAAAAAATCAGTGATCGTTATGCGTCTTCTGAACGGCTTGATACATTAGCTGTCAAATTCAACTCTCAAAGGTACACATCAACATGTTGTCTCAAATGATCAGAAAAATATTACGATCATCTAACACGCAACTGTTCAGTTGATCAGAATTACACAACACCGCGTTCAGAAGGTGCAATCGCAACAGTTACTGAGTTGTTGCGCCTTCTGAACGTGCCCAATGATGCATGGTGTCAAGTTAGCACTACATACTAAATTTTTTCCAGAAAAACGAAAGCTCCAAATTTTTCCTTTTCACAACAAATTTTAAAGTTAAAAGCTACAATTAAGGGCTTAGTAACATATTGGATATCTCCATTCTATCGACTAGGTGTATGGTGTCAAGTTAGCACTACATACCAATTTTTCTTAAAAAACAAATTTTTTCTTTCCACAACAAATTTACAACAAAAACACTACAATTAATGCCGTAGTTAACTTTTCAAATTTCGAAAAGTGTAGTGCTAACTTGACACATGTAAATTTCGACACGCTTGCATAGCTCATAATACGAATTTCACTTTCGTTCTTCGATAATAAGGGCTCATAATACGAAAACTCATTTTATACGATACGCTTGCAAGCGTTTATCGTATATCNATGCCGTAGTTAACTTTTCAAATTTCGAAAAGTGTAGTGCTAACTTGACACATGTAAATTTCGACACGCTTGCATAGCTCATAATACGAATTTCACTTTCGTTCTTCGATAATAAGGGCTCATAATACGAAAACTCATTTTATACGATACGCTTGCAAGCGTTTATCGTATATCGCAGAGGTTCCCAAACTTTTTTTTTTCGTAGACCCCTTTCAAAAATTTACTGGTCTCGGCACACCCCCTGCTGATACATTTTTAAATATTCCCAAAGCCCGTAAAAAAAATTAAATGTGAAAATTAGATCTAACAACGTAAATTTGCATCGTGGGTGAATTCAAAAACTAAACTCAGAGTGGCCAAAATAGAAGTAAACTATTTTCTTGTGTTCTATTTATAAAAATAATGTGATTACACACTTGTAGATTTAAAAAAATAGAGCTCGTAAATCAGTGTTGCCATCTTTTGATTTTCAAAAGGCACCGAAAACTTGAAAAAAACGTTCTACCACACTAAAAGCTCAAAATTTGTTTGAATCAAGGGATGCTTTTTTCATAACATAATACCGAAGTACTGCACATTAAAACTGGTATATCTCGAGAGAGAAAAATCGTATCGCATCAAACGAAAATGATGCCCTAATTGGAAATGATCAAATAATTTGATATATTCATTATAAAACCTCAAATATCACTAAAAACCGTGTTTTTGGCACTTTGAGGTTAGGATATCTCAAAATTCTAGTGCTAGAGCAATTGTGAGGCCAGATTTGGATTCAGCAGGCACTAAAAAATTTTTTTTGGCGTTTTAATTTTCAAAAAGCACTAAATCTAGTGCTTAAAAAGTTGGCAACTATGTCGTAAATACATCAAAATACTCTCTCGCTCGGAAGAGTTATATTTTTTACGAGCACTGCGATCGCTAGAGTTATTTACATTATCTTCACCATAAACTCATTNTTAAAAAATAGAGCTCGTAAATACATCAAAATACTCTCTCGCTCGGAAGAGTTATATTTTTTACGAGCACTGCGATCGCTAGAGTTATTTACATTATCTTCACCATAAACTCATTAAATGTTCGCCTCTCTCATGACTTTCCACGTGAAGTATATGTAAAATAGTTTATTTGTGCTAATGCCATCATTTTTATTTTTATCGCTCCGAGTTTTAAAGTGAGGCGAAAAATATTTGAAACACAAAACTTAAAACATCAAAACGGCTAAACTTTTTACGCCAAACTTTGAATTCAGAAACTGACAACGGAGGTAATAACGAGTTTAGAAAAGTCGATGGCAAATAAACAAGCGAAGTATTCACCCAGTTTCTGATGGTGGCTTCGATTGCCGAGGGTGGGAGTGCTAACACTGGTTGCGGACCGAGGAATGCCTGGTCTGAGCCAACTTTGGCCAAATGATCACCATAACCATAACCAGGTACTCCAGAGTGACGTGGCACCCAGAGTAAAACAACCTCGTTATGTTCACCATCATATTTTAGTGGAGACTTTCATTGCTGAAATAGAGGGCTGGTCAATGCCTTAAGTGCAGCTTGGTTGTCACTGCAGTCACGTAAACTCCATCCCTTCCACCTATGTTCCACCCTTAGTCCATGGTTTGAGTATTGCAATTACCTCAGCCTGGAAGACCGAAGCATATTCCCCTATAGAAAAGTGAAGCTTATCTCCATTAAACTGGAAAAACACCCCAGATCATGATCCAGAGTCAGTTTTGGAGTCATCAGTGAAGAATCGACAGTGTGTGAGTCCGGTCTCAGCGATAGAATCAAACCAGCATTCAGTCTCAAGGAACTTAACATTATAGAATATCTTCAATAAAGGTAATGGTGGCGTACTATCCTGTAGCATTGAAAAGACACAACTGCTTAAATCTCTGTCGCGAGCAATTTTCGTCGCGCCCCACTCATTGTCATACCAGCATCCGGTTCTTTTTAGTCTACAGGAAAAACAGTAACTGACGGAAAGTGCAGCAGTGCCTCAAGAGCACTAACACAGATTTGGCGAAGGGGGGGGGGGGGGCTTAAAAAAAATTTGCATCGATAACTTAAAGTTGTGATACACAATTGGCCGTATGAATAAAAACTAAGCAATTGCTTTTTCTTAAAATTTCATACCTTTTACTTAAATTTTGTTTGAATAAATTGAGTAAAAGATCTGAAATTTTAAGAAAAAGCAATTGCTTAGTTTTTATTCATACGGCCCAATGGCTAGAGGCGTCGCACTATAGGCAAAACACGAGCTTTTTTTTCAAAATCGTAGATCTTCGCTTAGAAAAGAGACAATGGAATGAAAATTTTTTTATCGTGAAGATAAATGATCATATAATATAGGAAAACTATAGAGAAGTTACAATAACAATAACTTAACCCTCAAAATACCGTTCAAAATGTCACTTTTTTTAATTTTGGATTTTGGCTCCCATTCCACTAGAAAACACTATATTTAATACACCATTAGCACTGTTTCTGAAAGATTTCTATTTATTTTATCTTAAGACTCGATTCTTGGGACATTGGATGCTGTACCCGAGTGGCCAGATTGGAAAAAGAAAAGCTACCTTTAAACTCTAATAACTCGTAAACTATCAGCTTTCACAAAAAAAATTTATGTAACAAAAATGGTTATACTGGTCGATATCTTTACGAAAGTGCAGCATTTAACCCTTTAATGCAGAGTCTGTCGTATATGAAACGCTTTTTAACCCTTTCAAGGCAGAGGCAAAATTGTTCTCACATAATACTCACTCACATAAATACAGTCACACTCATATTGCACATAAACATGGTCTGTATAATTTTTATCCCCAGCTAAATATAAAAAATCAATAAGGTAAGTGATTGCAGTTCAAAAGGCCAGGCTAAAGTGATGCTCAGAAAGTGGCCATGGAACTAAACTGTGTCATAGCCCGTTTATCACCGAACCACTTCCTCTGCGGTGACTTAATATACACCATCAAAAGCAGGCGCACGTGTGATTTTCCGAAAGTTCTTCAAGTGTGAATCTTTTCGTGATAAGCCCAAAGTGAATAATAAATCAATTATTTTCGGTTTGCTGGTAATTTCAAATATATTACTGCATGTGAGCCCACAAGAAAATAAAAAACCTTATGCATGTGAAACATATGTATGTATGTACAAATGTATGTACATATGTATCTACAAATGAATGTATGTATGTTCACATGTGAACATGAGTAAAATGAACCTACGTTTTAATAATAATAATAGATTGGCGCTTATACAACATGTTAGTTTGGCCGAGCTTCTCCTCCTATTTGTAGCGTGCGCCTTGATGTTATGAGACAAAGGGCGGCGACCGCTTTAGAAAAAACTTGTATGCTATTTCTACGAAAAGTTGCTTTTTCCCCAATTAAAACACAGTGCGACAGTCAATTTTACACACGAAGAAATCTGTATGTTCACAAAACTGGGGCCCATATAGTAATTCTGCGTTTTTAGTTTTTCTCTCTGACGTCAGAATTTTTTTTAAAAGAACTTTGAAATTTCTAGAATATGATTGAATAAAAAAATTATTCAAAAGATTCGGTGCATTGTAGAATAACAATATGGGTATCAATTAAAAGGAAAAATTCTGTAGAATAGAAAAAAATTAAAGTTTTGGGTGCTCCAGGACGAATAAGTACTGAAAATGTTCTTTTAAAACTTTATCCTTGAATATCCTTGGAAATTTCCAATATTTATTTCTGAAAAAAAAATATATGTCAAGGACTAATATGTTAACTACCACATCCTCAAATTTCGTCCTTCTAACTTTCTTAGTTTTAGATAAAAAAATTTTACACTTCTCTTTATAGATATTGATAGTTACAATATACATAAATGAAGATACTGGAATCAGTATTATATAACCATGTATGCGCTCTAAAAGAACAAACTGACCGTATGATGTACGGTTTAAATACTTTAATTGTTTTGTATACAAGTATAAGTTTTCTGGAATCCTTTACAATGCACAGTGACCAATTTTTCGAAAAAGCTGGCCAAAAGTCGAAGCATGGTACAATTGTAATCAAAACTTGTGTATTCGTCTTTATTTTGGTTCTTCTTCTTCTTTATTGGCGCTGNTATAAGTTTTCTGGAATCCTTTACAACGCACAGTGACCAATTTTTCGAAAAAGCTGGCCAAAAGTCGAAGCATGGTACAATTGTA
>NW_016184854.1:4700-5083 GCF_001687245.7 Rhagoletis zephyria | reverse complement strand
CATTTCGCACTCACACAAGTGTGATCAAATTTTTACATACATACATACGCACACACTCAACCGGCGGCGTACATACATTTATACATAAATGCTGGCGAGGCGAGGCGCGACTATTCGTACTACTACATAAACAGGTTTGTTACTCGCCGCACGCATACAAGTGCAATATTTAGCAGGCTGGCGCTGCACAGTGTTTCGAATTGGGAGGTGGAAATTGAAAAAAAATGAAAATGCTGTCCTTTAGGTATAGTTTTTAAAGTTTTTTTTTTTCTTGAAAACTTAAAAGCTCGTAAGAAGATATTTAAGATGAGTACTATGTTAAAATATTAACCTGAATGTTAAGAACTGAAGTAAGGATAGGTAAAAAATTAATTTCCATTTTT
>NW_016184854.1:0-4591 GCF_001687245.7 Rhagoletis zephyria | reverse complement strand
AAAAAAAAAAAAAATGTCGAGATACGGAGGAGTGCCTGGAAAAACTTGTCAAAATTCATCGCAATTTTTAGTAACTTCCAACTTTCATTTTACTCAAAAAATTCTAAAAAAATTAAAATTTTAATGCAGCTTTGCAAAATTCTTATTCTCTTTTTTGAACAAAGTTGGAAATATAGGTTTGTATAGTTTTTTTTTTAGATAAAGAACTATACTTCTATAAAAAAATTGTAAATATTTAATAAAAAAAGAAAAAAGGCGTAACTTGTTAAAATTTCGCGGCCCTATTTATATTTCCAAAACTGTACATTTTGTCGTAACCAATTGGTTTTATTTCTAAAAATAGAAGATATTCCGTTGTTTGGCTCTTAGATATGTACATACATTAGGCTGTATCATGATGTATTGGCCGAAAAAAGTTCAATTTATTCCAAGCGATTTTGAAGACATTTTTTTAGCGTTTTTTTTTTATAAATATGAAGTTGATAGTCGCAACATTTAAAGCAATTGAAATTGATTTACGTGGAAATATTTGTACCATCAAAAGGGCTTTCTGAAATTTATTTTTACGAAAAACGGCCGCTGTGGTGCGCTTTGGCCTAAAAAACCATAAAGAAACACTGTTGAGAAACAATATTTGCATTTTTCCTTTATGTTCCTTCCATCTTTTTTGCATCAAAGCCCAACCTTGCGGCCATTTTTGGCAAAAATAAAGCACAAATTCGGATTCCTCGGACTCCAAACCATACAGGCAAGCCTTTTGAGTGTATAAACTATAGATGTAACGGATGTTGATTTGGCCGTAAACCGGATACCGAATATCCGGCGCGCTGCGTGGCGGGATTTCCCAATATCCGGTGGCCGGATAACAAGTCCACTGTCTCGTCACAAAAAAAAAAAAAAAAAATTCTAAAGACCAACTCGTGCCCATTTTGCCAAGCAAAATAAAATTTTATTTGGGTTTACGCCAAAGATGTTGGTTTTAACAGTTTCCTTTAAAAGAAGCCAAGGCCAAAGCTTTGCCAAAGCTGGTTAAAATCTCCCTCACCCTGTATTTTCACATGAGCAATTCTATGCGGCTTTTTCTACAGTCAGCCGAAACAAAAAATAGATGATGAATTTATTTTGAGTATTCATTTTAATCATTTTTCTAAGTTCAAATAATTTGAGAAACTGTCTGGCGGACCGGATAGTAAGTCAATATCCGGTATCCGGTTGAATGGTAAATTTAAACCAGATATCCGGAAAACCGGATAGCCACCGGATCACTTTTAATTGTTTTAAATTCCGCTCTGCGACTACCAACTTCAATTTAAAAAAAAAAAAACACTACTTTCTTATATACAATACAGACTTCCAGAAAAACTTGGTTTCATCAATTCGCGAAAAAAAAAATCAGTAAGTCTCGTGCGTCTAACATTGTGAATGCCAATTACATATACTATAAACTTTTTAAACCAATTTCACTTGATACCCATCTTTTAATAATTCACTTAATTTGTTAAATACCTGGGTTTCGCTTTCTCAACAGGTGGCAACCCTCATTAAAATCCTAAATTTTTAAACTAATATTATCTTACCTCTCCTTATTTTAATACTTCACATAACTTATGCATTCTTTAATTAAATTCTACTTTTCAGACAGGTTTCAATCTTGCTCAAAATATTTTAAAAACAAACCTTATTAAACCTTTTTCGACTGGCGCACATATTGTGTTACATATTTAAATTATCTAATTCCCTTTATTAAAGTTGAATTTAGTTTCAAAAAGGTGGCAACCCACTTTAAAATTCTAAGTTTTTAAACTAATATTATCTTACCCCTCCTTCGGTTGACGCCCTTACTTTATTACTTCACATAACTTATGCATTCTTTAATTAAATTCTACTTTTCAAACAGGTGGCAACCTTGCTCAATATATTAAAAAAAAACCTTATTAAACCTTTTTAGACTGGCGCACATATTGTGTTACATAATTAAATTATCTAATTCACTTTATTAAAGTTGAATTTAATTTCAAAAAGGTGGCAACCCTACTACATGTAGTTTAGAACTTAAGTTATTCAATGCCACACACAACTTAATTCACCTTATTTGTATATACATTGAATTTAACTTTGTTAACAAGTGGCAACTCTGTTAAAAACAGTTTAAAACTAAAGCCTGGTTAAACATTTTTCGTCCGAAAACCCATATTGTGATACATATTAAATATATCACATTCCCTTAATTCAAGTTGAATTTAGCTTTTAAAACAGATGGCAAATCTCTTGCATGTAGTTTGGATATGAAGTGTTTTCAAAGTCATTTGGATTGATCTCCATATTTTAGTAATTCATTTAACCTTTTGTGTACATTCAATTTAACTTTGTTAACAGGTGGCAACCCTCTTCAAATATTTTCAAATCACAACCTTCTTCTCCTGACACCCATATCGCGATACATATTTCAAATGATTTTTTAAACAAGTAATAAATCCTTTTGAAAACCATAATTTAATAATTGGTTTAACTTGTGAAATAGTTTGAATTTAATTATTTATCAGGTGGCAGCTGTCTTCGAAGAAATAAATGTTACACATCTACATCATCTTTTAAAATCGAACGAACGCTACAGATCTATATACATTAGACTGCATCACTCCCCATAAAAAAAAATAATCGGTACTGTTTTTCCATTGGAATTATAAAATCTATTATATTTTAAGACGTCCACCAAAATATTTCGGAAAAATAATAAATGACAAAACGGGTTAAGTTTAAAAAATTTACATAAAAATAAAAAAAAATAAAACAAAATTTTGAACGGAATCGTAATAATGAGATTTTTCATGCTGTTTTTTAACTTTTATCAAAGATTGGTATAAGAAAAACTTGAATTGTTAAGCTTTAGATTCGGATACAAAGTGGGTGCAAGGCGAATTTATGCAAGGTGGTGTTGATGGGCGAATTCGGATTTTCGCCGCGGTACTTATTAATGTCAAAATGATGTGTTTGCTGTAATATGAATTTGCCTGGTTTACAACAAACACATCATTTTGACCTTACCTTGCATAAATTCGCCTTGAGTGGGTGCCTGTTTTGTTAGAGCAAGCTAAACATATTTTGTCCATCAGTCGAAAATTTCAGTCTTTATGGCAACACCTCGGACAATGGAGAGGCTCATCGACTTCGCCGAAGTACGAAACAAGGTAGTTATTTAGTAGTACCAAACACCAGCATCGAAACACGCATAAAACCGTTTTGGTGTCCCGTGATCAAAGCTGAAAAACCAAATTGATAACGTTATGGTCGATGCGGTGAAAGTTTGACGTCAAAAAGCTACAGTCCCAAACGATAACCGAGAAATTTCGGAATCGACTCGGAATCTTGCTTAAAAAAGAAACTTCTGATATAACGGATATAAATGAGCAGTGGGAATCGATCTCCCAATCTCTTCGTACTTCTGCGGCTGGCTGCTATCACCCATACAAAAACAGCCGGCATGACGAAAAGTACCGTTCCGCTGCTGCAGAGAAGTACTTATGAATATAAGTCACCCTGCAGTCAATTCGGGAAAAAGGTTAGAAAGAGGTATTTTTAACCAAAAGAAATGAGAGGCCGAAATGCGTGAGAGTGAATAGCTGGAGATGCTGACAGGCAGGAATGCAGCGAACGCTGCATTATATCAGCGCCAGGGTTAGAACCTTACTACGATCGTATCGTATTAAATAAATTGTTTAGATATTTCTAAAATGGATTTTTTTTGTAGCACGTTCGCTAAAAAAATAAACTTGTTTGAAGTAGTTCATAGACAGCAATCATTAAACCTTACTTTGGTTTTTACTTTAGCCAAAATGTGCTTGTCGTCTATAGGTTTAGTTAGTTTAGACTTAAGTTAGCTTAACTTACGTAAGAAATCGTCAATGATTACTCAACACATCCACTTAGCCGAACATATTTTGTTATTGTATTTTACTTTTCAGCTGATTGCGACTTTGCCGCCTATAAGCCACATCAAAAAATTCCTGGAAAAAATATATTGCGTTGACCAATACAATAGGTTACGTCTAGGTATAATAAATCTACTACGGAATTTAATATTCTGCTACGATTTTGCACGTCATTTATTTATATTTAGGCCTGCTTTTTAGGCGCGACTACTATCACCAAACGCCTAAATACATGCTATGAAAATTTTTGCAATGCACTTCTCGATAGCTACATATATAATGTCACTTGAAAGAGTGCTCAGCCTTGTCTGATATATCCCTCCGGACAAATCTTCCGGTGCCTACCCACTATTTTGCACTTGAATAAAATTTTTTTATATACATGCATGCAAGCGTGCTAGTCTCCCCTCTCACTGAGTTAGTCACCTGCTACAGTTCTAACCTTGATCAACGCGGAAAACGCAGGCCTCTTGAGAAAAATGAGAGAATAGTTACAAACACAAATACGCACAAATTTTGGTTTTTTATTATTAATTTTTTTTTTTTAAATTCGACTTCGTCTTCTACTCTTTCGTTTGACACCCATATTATAATATTTTGTATATGTAACTTTTATATAATGTAACTAAAATCGTCTTTTCAAATAAAATAATTTTAAATTT
>NW_016184853.1:0-5084 GCF_001687245.7 Rhagoletis zephyria | reverse complement strand
AATAGAATGTTGCATAATCAAATGTTTATAAAGCAGGCAAGCAATATATATAAATAGAGATAAACGAATGGTAGATATGTACAAATCTGCATGCATACGTATAGCAGTATGCAGTGTTGCCAGAACTTTTTGGGCCGACCGGCTAAATTGGCAAAAAAAAACGTCTAAAATTAATGTGTTTTTTATTTAAATAAATCAAAAGTAAAAATACTCGTTAATTCATTAAATAATTTTTTGATAAAAAAAGTTTTACGGAAACTGTCATTATACGTAGCTAAGCTCTAAATCACAAGTCATGTTTGTATTACTTAAATATAAAAAAAATAGATCAATTACAGAGTTATGGCGTTTTACTTTTTATTTAAAAAAATTTCCCTCTAATATTGTAACATTTGCACTTACTTTTCGTTCTCCCAAACGGCTATATTAGTTGAAAGTTGCTTTTGCTTAGTCGGAGGGCAATATTTTGAGAAATGAACACGTAAAGCTTTGAAAGGGCTGAGGAAAATAGGGCAACATTATTTCGACCTTTTAGTGAGTTTTGGCTATTTTTCTTTAGTTTATTTAATGTTTATTACTTTTTTTTATGAAAATATAGCTGATTACTTTACAAACACAATATAAATCCAAGTTTCAGATTTTGTTGAAAAATTGTGAAAGTTCTGTAAAATTTCACCGAAAATTTTAACTTTTTTGTCAGCATCTATAGAAAAACATTATGTTATGTAGTTTTGTAGTCTATTAAATTTTAGTTTAATGTGGTGCAACTTTGAACTAGCGAGGACTTACCGCTGTTTTTTGGCATTTTTTTAATGACGGTGTTACGCATTTTTTCGATACAAAGTATGTTCAACAAGTTTTTTATATGTAAATGCGATGCGAAACACCATCAACAAAAGAATTGCCAAAAATCTGCGGTAAGTGCTAGGTAGGTACTTTAAATTTGCACTTTATTGTACCAAAATTTTAAATTTCTAAAGTTGCTGATTAAAAAGTGAAACATTTTGGTGAAAATTTGCAGACGAAATGCAGATTTCGGATTTAAATGGTATTTGTTAAGTAATCAGATATGCTTTCATAAAAAAGCAATACGCATTAAATAAACTAAAGAAAAATAAGCAAAACTTGCTAAAATGTCGCGCCCCCGTTTAGCTTAAAATAAAAATCATTGAAATCGTATATGTAACACACTTCGACATGCAAATTTTCTCCGCGCTAGCCATTTCTAGTAGATTTTGGGTTGCTAAATTTTTTAAAAAGGGAAAGTTATATATTTAAATTTTAAGAAAATAGAGCAAATAGCAAAATCGGCTAAAAACGGCTAATTTTTTATTTTTTTTTGCCAAACTGGCTAACAAATCGGCTGCCGGCTAATCCGAATTTTCTCCGGCTGTTTGCTATCGCAACCGGCTAAATCTAGTCGGAAAACGGCTAAACTGGCAACACTAGTAGTACATACTAAATGTATAAATGTAAATTTGCGGGAGTTAACTGTGTACTTACAATATTTGTTTATTGGACATACATACACATATAAATACGTACTATATAAAAAAAAAACTGCGTTTAATGGAACGATGTACAAATACATTACAAAAGCACACCTATGTACATATGTATGTATTTACATACATTTATAGTTCATTCATTTGTATTTATGTATATGGTACACTCATTCATATATCCATAGTAAATAACCCTACCTAGATTATGCAATGTTGACCTAGTTGCTGTTTTGTTAAAAGTGCACAAGGAAAGCTTTTACCTATGGGATATATGTATGAGCCAAAGTAGATGGCTGAAAGCTTATTTGTACAGCAATGCTAATATTTACAGCAATGCTATTCGTTTTCGCAGAGAATGTTGAGGAATGTTAATGTTAATGAACAGAGAATTAAAAAAAAAAATGTTAATGAACTTTCTCTGTTCGTTGTTATAACGGTATGTTATATAACCCGCTGGATCCGCCACTGTTTGAACGTTTAATAACACTGGATCACGAATTTCGAGAAATTTGCAATTTACCGTTATTCAGCTTAAAGCCAAAATGAAAAAAAATTAAACTTTAACAGAAGAATATTTTTAAAAATAATAGGTTCTGTGCCAAATTTTTGCATTTGTACTAAAGCCGGTTCTGTTACAAAAAAAAAAATAAATCAAGTTACTGATGAAGAAAATCGATGGATAAATACGAAATAATGAGTGGTCAAATGAAAATGCGCAAAGATTTTTTTGTATGAAATATGAGCAGAAAAGCGTGTTATTTAGGTGTACGCGGCGTATGAGTAACATTATTTCGTGCTCAATTTTCATAAAAAAAAACCTTTCCGCATTTTCGTATTCGCGTATTTTTGTAACAGAAGAGGCTTTAGTACAAATGCAAAAATTTGGCACAGAACCTGTTATTTTTTAAATTTTTCTTCTGTTAAAGTTTGATTTTTTTTTTTCATTTTTTCATTAAAAAATAAGAAAAGCTGGAATGATTAATTAAGTCGTCAGAAACTATACGCCCTATCGGAAAGTGATGTATATACGGTTTATGGAGAATTTCATTGGCTTTTATTTGCCGTATTTTATATAAAGATTTTTAAATTAGTTCGTAAGATATACGTGAAAATGTAACTCGATTTTCGGAATCACCGAGGAATTCTACATTGGAATTGCGTAGTGACATCCATAGAACATTGAACTAGTGTAATAAGGAAAAAATTCAAAATGGTAAAAAGTAGGCACAAAAGGTGTATTAGGTACAATCAGATGATTTTAGGTACAAACCAAAAGCTTGAATTCAATAGAGTTGAATAGAAAACACAAAAGCGAATGAACAAGAAGATCGCTAAGATCTACCGTTAATTTTTTAGAATTTGTATTTGTCGAGTATGTTACGCATTTTCTTCCGTATAACGTAAGATTAAAAACGAACAAAAAAAAAAAGATTGATGAAAATGGGCTAAGTTTTACAGAGTAGAAAGTATTTTTTCGTGATTTTCTTTCCCGACTGTTCGCCTTACTTCAGTAGAATTCAGCTCTCCACTCCACTTATTTCGCTATTTTTTTAACCGACTCTTATTACTTTAGAATTCAAAAGTAATGAGTAATACACAAACTATTTTTTTCGATTATAGGTAGTATATCGTGTGCAACTGTATGAATGAGAATTTCTATACATTTGTATGTGGGTGGTCCAAACATACATGTGGGAAAAAGTAAAGTCGGAATTTTAATGCTCTCACCCCCTAGGATAGTTCTATACCGCAAAATAATCATACCCCTGTTTTTTCAGTTTGAAATGAAATTGGGTATTGTTATTGGAAGCCTTCTGGAGAGAAACGAAGTTTTTCGATCGGAAAATGTTGATTTTCAAGAATACTACACCATTTCTACGAAAACTTGTTTTTTTCCCACATACAAAATACATGGAAAAGTTGGAGCGACGTCTAAATATTTTTTGATTTCAAAAAGAAAAAAAAAAACAGGATATAATTTTTTCAGTTTAGAACAATTCCAGCGGGTGGAGCATTGAACTGAGCGGCTTTCCCTTTTTTGGGACCACCCAAATGTATGCACATACATATGTAAGTGTGCACATTAAGATATTCAAATTGCTGCCATTCGCGTACAGGCATATTAATATATAGAAATATGTATTTATGTATGTACAACCCTTTTTAAGCTAAGCGTTTCACAAGTATATGGGATAATCACAAGTTTTATTACTGCTCCAGACATTTTTAAATTGACGGCATCCGCTTCTTGCGTTTAATCGTGAAGTACATTAGTTAAAAAGTGCACTAAGTGTGTATGTATTTATGTATATGTATAAGTATTTATATATAAGAATGTATCTGCAAATTACCAGATACATATGTGTGGCAAAATTTTTGCTATCTACATACTTACTACATATATTTGTAAATACATTTTGTGAATTTTTATGATGTTCAAAAGCGAAATCATTTTTAGCCGATTTTTTTACAGTAATGGTTAAACAAATTTTATAATTCGATATCGAGTCCTAAAATTATACTTTAAAAAAACATGATTGAGGCACACGCACACACCTGCATACGAAATGTTTCCGTTCAATTTGGGTACTCTTTTATTCTACAAAATTTATTCATAAACTCGCTCACAATTTTAGAGATATCGATTTGAAGTAATCAACCACATACTTATGTATGTATGTATGTAGGTATGCAGGTAAAGGGTGATTCACAATTGAGTACTAATTTATCGCTTCAATCAGCAACAAATCTGGCTTTTTTTGCACACAATTTTATTAACTAAATATGTACATATTTACATATGTGCGATTATGTCATAGTATAAGTGCACTCAAAGTAAACTTATCAACAAGAAAGAATACGACGCCTACCGTACATACAGTCATGTGAAAAATAATAGGGAAACGACATTTTGACCTGCTTGGGTATTTTTCACTTGTTTGTTTAATGTTTATTATTTTTCTTTTTTATAAAAATACAACTCACTATCTAACAAAAACCATATATGTAAATAAGTGCAAATTTCAAACTTTTTTGAAAGGTTAGAAAATTTCAACAAAATTTTTCAACAGTTTCAAATTTGAAATTATATGGTGTTTGGTCTGCATTTTTCTAAAAAAATAATAATCATTAAACAATCAAAATAAGGAACAGCCAAAACTTGTCAAAATGTCGTGTCCCTATTATTTCGCACATGACTATACATATGTATGTATGTACATATGTATACATATGTGTGCACTTATCCAGCTAGTCAGTTAGTTATTCAGATTTCAAGTAAAAACTCATACATAATATCTACACAATGATAATGTTTACAATTGAGTTTATGGCTAAAATCTTTACCGTTTGGAATCGGAGTATACACCTTTCCGTCATCAGTTGTAGTTAATATCGCGACCGCGTAGCAACGAATATATTACAAATTGCGGTTAACTTACATACACCCCTACTTAAATATTTTAGAACATTTTTTTTTGTTGTTTTTTATTGTTTACGGGTTTACTTACAACTGTGCCACAGAATTCGTTTTGAGTGTTTACGAGTATTTGTAATACATATAGGTTCCTCACCTTAGGC
>NW_016184852.1:0-5084 GCF_001687245.7 Rhagoletis zephyria | reverse complement strand
CTGCATTTGATTATTTTACTGGTACACAAAATTTCGAGACACAAGGAGTACTCGCTGCAACAGCAACGACAACAGGTGCCCACGTCCGAGTGCAATGTTTCAGTGCGTGGCGGCGGCGGTGAATGCAACTTGGCAGAGAGTAGAGAAACTTTGGGTTCGAATAATGCAATGGCGATGAGCAATAAGTGTGGCACTTTAAAAAGCACGGCTACCGTCCATAGCTCAGCAGAACCAAAAAATAATTTAAATACCAAATTAGAGAAGCTGGAATATCCACGCGGTGATATCGTGTATGTGCGTTCCCTGGGACAGGGCGCATTCGGTAGAGTGTTTCAGGTAGTGTTTCTGTTAAAATAAGTTGGATAAAATTATGAAAGTTGTATATTTTTCAATTCTTTTTAGGCTAAAGCACCTGGTCTTGTACCTGGCAATGATGACTACCTGGTCGCCGTGAAGATGTTAAAGGACGACGCCAGTGATCAAATGCAAATGGATTTCGAGCGGGAGGCTTGCCTACTAGCCGAATTTGATCATCCCAATATTGTTAAACTACTCGGCGTATGTGCACTAGGTCGTCCCATGTGTTTGCTCTTCGAATTCATGTCACCTGGCGATTTGAGTGAATTTTTGCGCGCTTGTTCTCCTTACGCCACACATCAAATACAACAACGAAATCGTCAGGAATTGAATGAGGGCCATCTGCTGCAGATTGCAGCTCAAATTGCCGCCGGTATGGTCTATTTGTCAGAACGTAAATTTGTACATCGAGATTTGGCTACACGCAATTGTCTAATCAACGAACAGATGGAAGTAAAAATCGCTGATTTTGGTTTATCACATAAAATATATCTGCAGGACTACTATAAGGGTGATGAGAACGATGTTATACCGATACGTTGGATGCCGCTCGAAAGTATTTTGTATAATAAGTTTTCCATTGAATCGGATGTTTGGGCGTATGGCATTTGTTTATGGGAGATTTTCTCTTTTGCTCTTCAACCTTACTTTGGGCTGACACACGAAGAGGTGATTAAGTTTATCAAGGAAGGCAATGTACTTAGCTGTCCGGATAATACGCCATTATCGGTTTATGCTTTAATGCGGCGCTGCTGGAATCGTAAACCTAACGAACGTCCTAGTTTTGCAGAAATTAATCATTGCATACAACACAGCCTAGTGGAATATGAATGCAAGACAATGATGTAGTGTGGCAAGGGGTTAAGCAAAAAAGAAAGTGAAATGAAAAAATGTAAACGAGATTACTTACTTCCAACTGGCCATATGCATATGCAAGCAAATTTTGTATTTAAAAGTAAAAACACTTCCGTTCAAAAACACTCAGCAGTGGTTAATTTGAGAATAGTTTGAAAGTAGCAATATTTTTCTGGAAAAAAACGTATACGTACATACGTATTTGATATATTGTATTATAACAATAAGCACGACGCACAAATTAAGCAGCCATTATATTAATAAAATGCATACTTACATACTTACTAATAATATCTCAGAAATGTTGTGTTCAGGCAATAATTTTAGTAGTTCTGTGCGTTATAAATAAGTAGCTGAACTGTACAAGTTTCCTTATTTTTTTTTTTATTTTTTACAATGATTATACTCAGTAACGTATTATAAGTCAGGTTCGCAATCGAATCGTATCTAAAAAGTGGTAGCCACTAAATTAGTAACCAAAAAACATACACAACTTTTAATTTATAAAAAAAAAAATTCTTTCTCAAAGGCGTTCTAATCATCGAAAAGCAGTAGTCTGCGTTATCTTACTCAACGAATCATACTGACAATTTACTATGTACTAATGGTGATGTACTGGTGTAACTGGAATGCATACATACGTTCAAATATGGCCATCATATCTAGCGGACATATTGAGATTAATGTGAATTGATTCACCTTTACAATAAAAGATTAATTTACATAAGTACAATATTTCGCATTTATTTATTAAAAAAATAAGTTTGTATTTTGAAGATATTTACACTGTACATAATATAAAGGCGAGCATAAATACTTACATGTATACATTCATATTATCACGTATTGTAAAACAAATAACTAATAATTGTGTAATAAATAAAAGGAATACAAATTTTCGTACTAAATGTTGAAAGAAATGTATCAAGTTTAAACACATACATGTAGTTTCTTATTGAATAAAAAATGAAAAAAAAACAAAAAAAATTTTGTATGGCTATGTTATAAATTAGTAATTTGGTTTCTGTTATTTTCTGTTTTAAATCACGTTTTATAGAATTTTTTCCGTTCAATAGTAACACGGCCACAAATAGTATGGGCAATATTGACGTATGTATGGCACATATGTTGCCACACCAACTCCACCGTAGACAATAGGTCCAAAACCAGGACCCCTGCCGCGTCCAAAACCTCTACCGAATCCAGGATCAAACCCACGGCCGGGACCAAATCCTCGCCCAAAGCCACCTCTTCCCCCGCCAAATCCACCTCTTCCTCCGCCAAATCCACCTCTTCCTCCGCCAAATCCACCACGACCACCACCACCACCACCACCGTGTCCTCCGCCACCTCTAGCTTCTGCCCATTCGAAAGCACCGCACGCCAACAAAATACCGATAATCAGCAGTACTGGTAGTTTAATCATCTTGAAATTGCAACAATTCGTTTAAGACTGAATATATTAGCCATAATAAGCCGCATCTTAGGCTCAAAAAATGTTTTCTGACCAATTAATTANATATTTTCTTTCGTTCTCTCTCATTTCTTTATTAATATTCTATCATGCATACATAATATTTAGCTTTTATCAATTAGCTATGAAATGTAATATTTTGGTGGTATTCCCCCTTTAGTTGTTTAAATAATAAGTGTACCCTCGTTAACCCAAATCGCACTATTTTGCACAAATCACTGTCTATTTAATTTCTAAAATCTTCGTAGGGAATGATCATATGAGAAACAATACCACGTCCTGGGAATGCCTGAAAACCTATGACCAACCCTGGGCTCGAATTTTCACATAGGATATCGTATTACTCGTCACGTAAAAACACATTTCTCGGATTATGACATCCGTGAACGTACTTTTTATCCCATTCAGCTTATATGACTGACGTATGACGTCATTTTCTTTCGTACGGTTTTCGACCCGTGAACGGATGTTACGATTCGAGCCTAGATCTTTAAGATGATGAACCTAACGGCTTATAGCCCCAAGTAATTCGCTTCCACAGACCGGACAAATAGCCTTCACGGCTCCACACACTTTCTTCCCCTTTAACTCCATTCTGCTCTAATCCCCATGGTATGACTAACGGGATGACCAGCAGATCTGCATAAAGCTGCTGGACGGCAGCGAAATAGAAAGAGCACACACCCTATTCCCTACTATGGAGGGAACTGGTCGCACATCCAAGACAAGGCCATCTGGTTGGGGCTTTGCTATTTGCTAGCCAGAATAAGGTGGACGCTGTCCTTATAAGATTGGCACAAATCTCCAGGAATGAACAAAATTTACGCTTACAGGAGGGATAGGGTCTAGTAGAGATAGTGAAGGATAGACTGGGCCTGTTCGAGGCACGTAATGAAACCGGCATTACTGCGTTACTGATGAAAAATTGCAACATTGTTGCAACTGCCCAATTGATAATACATTGCTAGAAATTCACACAGAACGTGATACTTTAATAATTCGCGCAACACTGCGGTTGTGATTGTAACTCGAACAAGCCCACTAGCCCTAGCCTACATCCCAACAGTGTGGAGAAGATCCAGGGTAACATATATACCCATGGTAGGAATAAAGGATTACTTCTTAGCCAAATCCTTCAGACCAATTAGTTTAACTTCTTTTTTACTTAAGGCGATGAAAAAAATGATTTGTCATGAAATCTGGTCAAACACTCTGAATGTTATCTCGCTACACTGCAGCCAACACGAGTATAGGGCAGCAAGATCCAAACGACAGAAATCTAAAGTTCGTTGGACTGTGGAAAGATTTTTCTCTGTGGCGTATGACAAGAGCACTACTGGTATATAGATGCCTGGAAGCAAGGTCTTGGGCTGCAGATCTCGGTAGCCTGGGGCTCGAGACTCAACCTCGTGACTTTGAGGTGCTGCTCATTCACGAAACTACGTATTGCATGTGCGTGCATCACAGGCGTAATGTGAACCTATCCTACAGCAGAAATGGAGGTTATTCTCGACCTCACGCCACTGCATATCAGCATAGAGCAGGCAGCCAAACTATCCCAGAAAAACTTCACCAAAGGAAGAGAGAAAGTGGTATGATCTCAGAATATAGAACTGCTCACCGCTCAGCTACCCCTAACTCAATTTCCAGGGAATAATATCAGTAGAACTATCAGCTTCGAAGGGAAATTTAAAATAGAGATGGGAAATAAGGTAAGGTAGCCTCTAATTTGGTACACAGATGACATTTGTACCGGCGTCTCTGGTCCAAGATCAGAGATCGCAGTACATATGTTCCAATGAAAATATTTTTTCCCATTACATAAAGTCTACATTGGTTCTCGAGTAACAGCCCATTCAACGTTAAGCGCATCAAGGACAGCTCCAGACCGAGGAAATAGCCGCCTTTGCGGGTTGAAATCGATTAGATTAGATTAGAATATTTAGAGGGAGGCATAGGGCACCTAACCGCTGCTATCAAGAACAATCTAACGTAAAAAAGCTATATTTGGTTACAGGAACCTCGTTTATTGACGTATACACAAATGATGTATGTATGTACTTATGTTCCTGCCTGTGATGAGTACTAAAAGCTGAATGCAGTCTGACACCAGCTTTGAGGTGATTTTGTGTGCTTTCTGTGCAAGGTACGCCTCCCTATATTCCGACAATGTGACTATCCTTCCGAGGTCTTGGTAATACGAATAGAGTATTAATGGCTAAAGTGCCCTGTGATAGCTAAAGTGTCCCGTACTGCCCGTCAGGTTTATAATTCGCACCACCACCATTGGCGTTCGAGCCTATCAAACAATAACGGGAAGTGGCTCGTGGTGGATTCGGTGGCGATGGTCTAATTATTGCGTAATCTGGAGATCTTTTTCGGTGCAGATGAAGTTGTA
>NW_016184851.1:0-5084 GCF_001687245.7 Rhagoletis zephyria | reverse complement strand
TTGCAAAAATTCTTTACCAAGAAATACGTTTATGGTAAAATTTTGGAAATGGGCCGCCCACTTATGATCACATATAAGTACATCGGTAACCGTTCTACCAATTTGTACCAAACTCGGTGTGGTTATTGTGCTTGCCACATATAAGCAAAANCAAAACGTTGAAAATTATTGAAATCGGACTAAAATAACGGCCGCTTCTCATATAACGGTAAATTTCAGAAATGCTTGAAACTTCAATATTTCGAAATTGAAGGACGCTAATTTACTCAAAATTGATACACCCCGGCTTACCATCTAGCGGAAGGTTTCGGAAAGGTGAAAAAACTTATATTTAATACTTGCGCCGGGTATTTAATGTTCGGCTCCGCCCGAACTTAGACTTTCTTACTTGTTCACATTGTCCTTAATTCTGGTAAATAATATGGGCTTGTCACAAAACATTGGTATACATACAGTGGCGATCAAAAGTGAGTGCATGGAGTTTTTTTTTAATATTTACAATTTTTTCAAGATGCAATTTTTTGTTATTTTTTTATAAAAATATGGTTTATGCTTTAACCAAAACCTCATAAGTAAAGCTTTGAAACTTTATACAGAATTTAGAAAAAATCAACAAATTTTCATCTAAATTTTGAACTTTTTATACCGAACATTTTGAAAAATTCTGGGAATGCAGGTACATCGATTATGTAATTATATAATAAAATAAGTACAACTCGGCCGCTGTGGCGTAGTGGTAAGCAGTTCGCGCTTCCACTCCGCCTGGGTTCAAGCCCTGGTCAAAGCAACATCGCAAAAAATATAGAAAAAAGGTGTTTTCTTAACAGCGGTCGTCCCTCAGCAGGTAATGGCAAACCTCCGAGTGTATTTCTAAAATGAAAAACAGCTTCTCAGTAAAATACAGTCGCCGTTCGGAGCTGGCGTAAAACTGTAGGTCCCTCCGCTTTGTGCGACAACATCAAGGCGCACGCCACAAATCGGAGGAGAAGCTCGGCCAAACACTAACATATGTGTAAGCGCCAATCTATTATTATTATTATTAAGTACACGTTTTTAAGATTTTTTATGATTTTTTTTGCCGACGGAATTTGGGTTTTTTCCTATAACAAGTGCAATTTATTAAATCTGCCTTTGATTTTAAATATTGTTTTCAAACGGTGTTGCATATTTTATCCTAGAAGAAAAAGAGATTCACTTTTATATGGTAAAAAGTGGGAAAGCCGTCAGTAAAAAAAATCATAAAAAATCAAAGCGATTTTTTAGCCGCTTAAAACTTACACTAGTTTTACTGGAATTCCATAATCGATGTACCTGCATACGCAAGATTTTTCTAAAAATTCAGATTAAATTTCAAATTAAATTTAGACGAAAATTTCTTGAATTTTTCTAAATTCTGTACAATGTTTGAATGTTTGACTTATGTGGTTTTGATTAAAGGATGAACCATATTTTCCTAAAAAAAAGTAACGAAAAAACTTTAACTTGGAAAACATTGCAAATATTTAACAACAAACACCATGCCCACTTTTGATCGTCAGTGTATGTACATAATTGGTAAATCTTAAATCCCCTCTCACAATAATACAGCAAGATTTATTTTTTGAAATACTTTATTTGAGTACGCTATATGGCGGCAGCTGTGGCTGAGAGGTTAGAGGTGCATGCTACCACTCCGTAGGACCTGGATGAAAACGTGATTCAAGTACGCACATTCTGGTTGCATGTCTAATAGTTTTTTTTTTCTAAGATTCGTTCAAAAACAGATAATAAGGAAAGAATCAAATACCGCTGTTGAAAGCATCTGCATTCCGGTGCTGAGAAAAACATTAAATTCAGATAACATTGATTGAGTGCTACAGTTGCGGCCATTAAACTACAAAATTAATGCATATTGTTAGATTTGTTGATTAATGCCAATACCAAAAAGTAAGTATGAGAAGAATGAAAAATTTATCAAATGCGAATTTAGTTCAACCATTAAAGTTCACCATAAAAAAAAGACTGAAACGTAAGAATACACTTGACGAAAAATAAGTACTCTTATCCATTTGAAATGCCTGGCGCGTACACATCTTCCACACCATTTATTAGCTCATTGACATTCAGGTCAAGAATAGTAGCTTTGAAGTTTCCTGGCAGGGAAAGCTACTAGTTGTGATTTAGATTACTGCAAGTTTGCGTTTCAGCCCAACTAGTTCGCGTTCTATCCCTTTTCAATATTACGACTGGTATTTTTAGCATTGCGATGCCCTACGAAATGTAGAAATATTTAAAAAATAGATACATTTAAAAAATAATAAAATAAAAAGTTTTCCCTGCGCCAGGACTTGAACCTGGGACCTCAGGCATACCACGCGAGTGCGTTGCTCTGTCGGCCGATGCGACTGTTGGCATACTTATGCTTTTCACGGCGGATGAATAGGCAGTCTATCCCGTCCACTGGTATGATGCTACTAGTATTTCTACTGGTAGCGTGCTAATGCAGGAGCGGACAATTGACATCTCCTATGACAACGACATGTGAAAAATACCAGTCGCTAATATTGAAAAAGGATGCCACGTGAACTAGTTGGGCTGGNAACTGCTTCAGCACAATGCACGAAAAGTCTTTTATTTATACATATGTGGTGCAGTTATTCGCGAAAGTGCACGCATTCGATCGCTTGCATACGTCGAACACAAATTTTAAGAAACTCATGGTCACGACTGTATTTTTATATACCTGGGTCACTATAAAAATCTTTAGAATCCGTAACACTAATACTATTTCAGTCGATCTGATCCGATCGTGGGTCGGTAGCTCGGGGTGGCCCATACGTATCCACTCCAGCACTTCCTGTGGGTCCGTGTGGATGTCTGGAATACAGGCCCAAGATCTAGACCGATTGGGAATGTCTTCCCCTTGATAATCTCAAGGCGTGCACCCGGCCAGACCTCGCCTGCGCGACTGATGGCAAGTCAGTTTGACGCGGTTTTGAAACCAACTGGCGTCCGCATAACTGGGAGGTGGTCCTGGATTTTCCCTTAGGACTTATAGACGCTTTAGAGTCGCCTGTTGACCAGGTCCCAGTTCAGTGGTGAGATTGCATCATCAAGTGAGCTATGATCTATCACAGCCCTAGTGAATGTGTCCTTCGCCTCATCCGCGAAGGATCTTTTCTGCAGCTCGTCTGTCGTCTGCTCTTAAAGTGGCGGATACCCTTGTTCTCTTGGGTTCCGAGCATAACTCCCTTGAGGACTTCCGCTTGCCTTGGGCAAACTCTTCTTTGGATTTTACCTGTGTTCTGTCATAAACTTTTCGGCCGAACTCCTTGAGTCCAGCACTTTTGCGGTTAAATCTTCTGGCTTTTTGTCCCTCAGTCTCTCCAGGATCCTTAGGGCTGACCATCTGGTACGATAGTACCTTTCTAATGCACTAATGTTGTTCTGAGGATGGCTACTGCCTATCGCTACATTAGTGCCAGAATGGCGCACCTCAGATGCCGCTTTAGGGGTTGCACCTGTCGGTGTTACCTTGCCACCCGGAGTAGCGGGGACGGCAGCAGGTATAGCTTGTCTTCTGACAGGACTGCCCATTTCTCCCGAAGACCAATCTGCGAGAGTGGGTCAGCTACCAGTACCGACACGGATTTACATTATCGCTAGCTTGTCTAGGGACATGGCTAGACCGGTTGCCGAAAGCTGGCATCGATGCCGTTGACGCAGTCCCAGAGGGAACGAAGCGTATGCTCTGCCCAGGCTTGGTCACAGGCCTTGCACTGCTGGCTTGCTTGGTTTTGTCTGAGGACAGACCGGACCTTCCTGAATGGGTGGGTCTAATTTTTTTGGGGTGTTCTCAGTTATCCGAGGCGTTATTTGTTTTTTGTTTAAAGTCATGTTTCATAAACGTCCGAACTTCTCGACGTTTCGATCGCTGCGTACTACGTATTTAAGGGGGAGCAAAGGCAGACGTCGACCATAGTGGTCCCCTCCGCCGTGGTAAGGTCAATCTACCTCCTGAGGTGACCCGGTATCAGGAGAGCGCCGTTAGAATACAGCCGGATACCCCTTACTGCAAACCATCCAATAGGCACGGTGACGCGTAAACCCTGGATTAGGGGGGAAAGGATAGGGCGAGATGGGAGAGAAGGGTTGGTAGATCCTCTCCGTATGTATGATTGGAGAAACACGGCTCCCGCAGTTTGGCTATAAATGTCATCAATGCGATGAAATCAAAAATTGTTTTTCTAAGAAACGGTTAACTTTAAGAGGAGAATTTCGGGATATTTTACCGTTTTTCAATTTTTTCCGTAATATCTAAGTGTAAATAAGTAAATGTCAGATCGTAAAAATAACTTTTCCAGTATATCTAGCGGCCCGAAAACATATTATAGGACTATAAATAAATAAATAGGATTATAAATTAAATCCCCGGATGGATTTCGTGCGAGTAGACTAGAGTGGTAAAAAAAATTTTCGAGATAGGGGTTGGGGCACCTTCCAAAATCTTTCTTCTTGCCGAAAGACGTGCTGTTATCAAACCTTACGTTTCTAAGCATAAATTTAGAGGATGCTCATGATGCTCATATTTTACTCTAGAAGTATTTTGTATATATATTAATCAAACAATTGGTTAAGTAACCTTAGATCATTTCTAATTTAAATTATCTTTTAAATTATCACAATCTTCAGTTGTCATGGCAACAGTAGCTTTTTATAAAAATCACCAATATTTTTGCACGTTTCACAGCGATCACTCTAGTGGACATATTAAAGGTAGGGTAATTTTGAGCAAAAAGAAAATTGACTTGAGCGACCTATTAAAAGGTTTTTTTTCATCAAGTTTTGCAATTTAATTTTTTAGCAAAAGAATCTCAAATTTTGCTAATAGTTAAAAGGGGAATTCTCGGGCCACTGTTAATGGCATGTTATACATATGTAATCGAGGGAAACATGCGATATCTCAACGAAATTGGTAGGTAACGGGTGATTTTTTTGAGGTTAGGATTTTCATGCATTAGTATTTGACAGATCACGTGGGATTTCAGACATGGTGTCAAAGAGAAAGATGCTCAGTATGCTTTGACATTTCATCATGAATAGAC
>NW_016184850.1:0-5084 GCF_001687245.7 Rhagoletis zephyria | reverse complement strand
ATGCTCGCAATTGAGTGTGTGTGCATGTGCATGTGGGTGTGTTTTTAACATGTGTGTGTGTGATGCGCGCGCGCATTGCTCTCATTCGCATAGGAAAATATGAAAAATTACTAAAATGAAAAGTTCTCCAATGATGCTGTGGTGTAAAAAATGTGTGAAATGTTTGGAAAATTTGCTTGTTGCTTCATGGCAATAATTTCTGGCCACAGTCGTTTGCATGCATCCCAAGTGTTAGAGCGCTTTTTCATTACGCGACGGAAGTTCCGATAAAAAACGTTCAGCATTTTTTGAGCAAAAACGACGGTGCTTGTGAATCAACTATTTAAAAACGTGTGGCGGTATCGCCCCACTCACGTGTCAGTCGGTGAATGTGCGAATGTGCAACAAATTGTTGCAGTTATTTGTAGATAACTGATGTGAAAGGTTATGAAGTGTTCTATGCTTTCTTAAGGAAACAAGTACATATTTAATTGAGTTAATAAATATTCCTTCCAAATAAAGTGATTCGCAATTTTCAAATGCTGTGCGACATTTATTGAAAAAAATCTATTTGTTTTTGTTAAGTGATTGTAAAATTAAATGATCGCAGCATGAGATTTTCTTGCTGTGAGATTTGAGAGCGGCAATTTTCAAATACAGAGTTATGTAAAACCTAAATATACAAATTGTAATGAAATGAAAGTTTGTATGCATATACACGTGCTTGTAGATGTGACAAATAAATTTTTGGAAAATTATTTAAAATAGTCATCGAAATATGTGTACTTTCCGTCAGCAGGTACACTGGCAATTTGAATAAATTGCTGGCTGCCAATTTAAGTCCAAGTGAATAGCAAAACATCAACTCAAATAATGAAAAAAACGTCTGGATTATAAAATGTAATGCCTATGAATGTAGATGAATTTATAAGCATCAAATATTCAAGACCCATATTAGCTAGATTACTTTCGGGCTTTAAAAGTGGTAAGTATTTACATACGTATTAAAACATTTAAATGATAACACAAAACGCCAAAACAGTAGTGAGATTAGAAATGAAGTAATTAACAATAGTTTCCTCTTGTTTGTTTGTCGATAATTTTTGATATAGTTCATTTTTAATGGGTTATAAGTTTAATACAGTGACGACGAGGAGGCCTTCCTCATAGCCGAGCCAATGGAAACACTGTTTTCTAACCCGCTACACTCACGGTTTAAACGCCAGTCAATTCTGGAATATTAAAAGCGGTTTAATGCTAGAACATACATATCTTTTTTTTGTTGAATTTTCTGTAAACATTGGAAAATATTTTTTATTTAGTGTAATTAAAATCCGTACCTATTATTATTATTATTGTTATATTAATTGAGTCGGCCGCTGTGGTGTAGTGGTAAGCTTCCACTCCGCAACGCCTGGGTTCAAATCCTGGTCAAAGCAAGTGGCAAAAAATATAGAAAATAGGTTTCGTTTTCGAAATATTTTCAATTTATCGTTATTCAGCTTAAAACAAAAAGTGGTTCCACTTAATCACGTATATCTTACGAACCAATTTAATAATCTTAATATCAAATACGGCAAATGAAAGCTAATCATTTTCTTCATAACCCTATATATACAACATTTTCCGATAGGACTTACAGTTTTTGACAAATTAATTAATCATTCCAGTTTCTCTTATTTTTTTAATGAAAAACTGAAAAAAAATCAAACTTTAACTGAAAAAAATTTAAAACTAACAGGCTCTGTGCCAAAAAAATGATGTTACTGATGAAGAAAATCGATGGATAAATAAGAAATAATGAGTGGTCAAACGAAAATGCGCAAACATTTTTTTGTATGAAATATGAGCGGAAAAGCGTGCTTCTTAAGTGTATGTAAGTATGAGTAACTTTCTTTCCTGCTCATTTTTCATACAAAAAATCTTTGCGTGTTTTCATTTGACAGAACAGGCTTTAGCACAAATGCAAAAATTTGGCACAGAACGTGTTATTTTTAAATCTTTTTTGTTGTTAAAGTTTGATTTTTTTTAATTTTTTCATAAAAAAAATGGAATGATTAATTATTTTGTCAGAAACTATAACCCCCCCCCCCCGGAAAGTGATGTATATACGGTTTGTGGAGAATTAGCTTTCATTTGCCGTATTTTTTATTATTAAATTGGTTCGTAAGTTATACGTGGAAATGGAACCAATTTTTCACTTAAGCCGAATAACGGTAAATTGAAAATATCTCGAAAACGTATCCATGGAAAAAAATTAACTCGATTTTCAGGAATCACCGAGCAATTCTACATAAGAATTGGATAGTGGCATCCATAGAATGTTTTTGCTGTAAACTAGTGTAATTTATTAAGAAAAGAGCTTTTGATTTCTGTGCTAGAATACCAATTCTTGATAAATAATAAAAAATTGACAAATTATAAAGATTACTCCAACAGTCCGATTCTGTGCACTTAAAAAAAATAAAAAATTTGTATATGCCTTAACCATGTATCTACAATTGTTGGGAAAACCAGGGTGTGTTCAGAAATGCATCAAGCCAAGGCATCACTCTCATTTATTTCTAAACTATAATTTATGGAAATGCCCAATATACGCAAACACGGTAAATGGAATTCAGTTGCGTAACTAAGGCAATTCCATCAATTATAGTTTAGGAAAAAATGCTACTGATGCTTTAGCTTGATGCATTTCTGAACACACCCGTAGTATTAACACTTATAACAGCAGTTTAAGCGCCACACTATTTGAAAATAAAAGAAATACTTAATGTGGGTGCTCACTAGCGTCAGTAGAACCAGAAATATTAAGTAAAAAATGCGTTTATTGTATCCTAGGGGAATAAAGTAAGAGGTTAATGCAGAAAAGGGACGTTATGTATGTTCGAATACTTAATTAATAAATTTTTTTAAATGTATTTATAGAAGAGCTTTTTTGAAGCTAAAATCAGACGCTAACAACCGGTTTCACCAGCAATTCAAATGGAAAATGATTTTTTATTTTTTGTCAATTTCCACATAAAATTCCAAAAATTTTAATTATTTTTCACTGAAATTGCTTTAATGAAATTGGCTGTAATAGCCAGTTTTACGAAAGAAATTTAAGTGAAAAATGATGTTTTACTTGAATTTAATGTGAAAACTGACAAAAAAAAAAATTTTTCACTAAAACTAAATTAACTTGACATAATTGTGTTAAATAACATAAAAAAATAAAAAAAATATTTTTAAGAATTGCTCGGGCAGTGATCGGACCTTTGTCCCACTGAATTGTAGTATGCAGCTTTCGCCTTCCGGCTACCGCAGATGGCAAACTCGCTTTGTGGGTGTCGCTTATTTTTTTATTTATTTATTTATTTTATTTTATTTATTTATTTATTTATTTTTTGATCAGTCTTGTCATCGATCCCCCTGATCCACAAACGTTTTTAGAATGTACTTTAGGCCTTAATACGGATTAACTGCAGTTGATTCCCGAGATAATTCTGAATTAACGAGTTGATATGTATCAACGCTGCCGTCTGTCTACATATGCTTTGAAGTAAATATGTATGTACATATGTACATAAGTTATTACTCATACGCCGTGTACACCATTAGTGCCTTCATGAATCCATAAGCTTAAATTTGTTTTGTTAATAAATTTATGCGAGTGTTGAAAGTTGCGTACACCTACTTAACATATTGTATGCTGGATGTCTGGCCAGCGCAACATTCAAAGCGAAAGATACTAAGAAAGTATGGTGCTCAAATACTTATAAGTTTATTAAACTTCTTATATTTCCAGGTTTCCATTAGAAAAAAACGTTACAATTTTCAACATTCTATGAGAATTCCTTCAAAACTAGAAAAATTGGCCCTCGGTCGTTCCACTTGCTCGATTTTCGTTCCCTTGGTAACACAGCTTCTTGTCTTCCTTCAAACGCCAAGGCTATTGGAAGACCTTATAATACAACTTCCAACAATGAGGCTTTATTGTAAAGGCCTATATGAAATTTTTTTTTCTTTTTTAACTCTGCGGTCAATACCAAATTTGTGGTTATTTTTTGCCTTGGCTTTTACCATAGTTTCCTTAAATAAATTTTTCTATGATTTAGTCCTTACAAAATTTATTGGGCTTTATGAATAAAAAATAAGCAATTACAATTTCAGACCTTTCACTTAAATTTGTTTGAATTCATAAGGCTCATTTTGTGCTTGAAATTCCAGACTGAATAATTTTACTTTAGCAACGTGGTAAGCTCGCTCTCATTTGCAAATAAAGTCAACGTGTGATTTATATGTACATGTGTATGTTATATATGTTATAATATTTATATTATTTAAGCAAATACCAAATTGCGTACTTTATTTGTCTGTTCATCGAAATTCAATTCCGTTTCAGGTTGCTTACCTGTGCTATTTTGTAATTATATTTTGGGATACATTTTTGCTTTTAATCGGATTATTTGTCATCTGCTAGAGCTGTTTGCGCATTTCTGACACGTGTCGCTCAGATAAACATGTGCAAGCCCCTATGGACAAATGCGAATGAACTTAAATATTGCGTATAAATACATGGAACAAAGTTGAGCAAGGCAATAAACCGCGAAGAAAAAGTTACAAAAGAATTTCTTAGTCAGAAATGAGGTATTTATGCATCGCATCTTTTTACGGGGAAGTGAAATTTTCTTCGTAAGCTAAGATATGCTTTTGATTTATAGCAAACCAAAAGTTATTTGTTATTAAAAGTAAAGGGGCGGGGCGATTCATTCCCAATCACCATGACAAGTATTCCTCGGTGAGTCTTTAAAGTCGATTTTCTCAAAGTTTGGTGGTCAATTCAAGCCGGTGAGTCCGATAAATAGTTGTATACTCCACATATCAATGCATCCAAATGAATAATACGGAAGTGAACGACATATGGTTCCAGTGGGACTAAGATATGTACCGCACAACGAATGCCACAATCGACATTCTGAATGAATGTTTTGGGGGTAAGGTTATCTCTCGCAGAGGTGACGTGAATTGGCCACCAAGATATTGCGTTTTGATCCCGCAGGGTAGGAGATTGAAAGCCGCTCAAAGTCTGAGAGCATTGTCCGGAGAATGCATCAGACTAGGTC
>NW_016184849.1:0-5084 GCF_001687245.7 Rhagoletis zephyria | reverse complement strand
TCAGTCGCGTACGATGCTTATTTATCCTTTTCATTAGAATTCGGTTTAAGCGCCCAAACAAAATAGGGTAGGAAAAATAATAACATTAAAAATTTGTATTTATTTTCGTCATTGAAGATCAGCCTACACAAGAAAAAAATTGCAGCTTAGGATGGAGAATTCCTCTTGTCTAGTGTAATCTTTAAAAAAACTCGGCCAATGTTTCAATATTATAACCCACACAAATTTTATATAAAATCGCCTTTTAACTAAAAAAAAAAAATGGCGAAATAAGAAAATAAACTAACACCCTTACTACATACGAGTTTTTAAAAAGAGCTGTGCAAATTTTTGTTTACGAAACGAAAATGGAAAATCACTCACTTTCCACATGCAGCAGATTTTTATCGAAATTAGGTATTTCCAAATTTGAATTTATTTATGGACATATCTCGCTCGAAGCCTCAACTACAGCAACATTCACTCACACTGTGTGCATCAACAATAATTCCACCACAGACAATAATCTGATTAGCAAGACAAGTCGCAGGGTTTAAGAAATTTATAATGGATTACAAATGGACGGACAAAACAGTTTGAACTACCAACAAACTTGTGAGCGCTTGAACAATGTATAATACGCTAGCAACATATTTAGTACCAAACATTGAGCGGGAAAGATAAGCTGAAAATCAATCATAAATTTAAATAAAAAGCTACGCTGTGACAGGCAATGGCCGCCACTCGACTACACTCGTCTACAAAAATATGTTAATCAATAGATGCAAATGTCAGTTGATATACGACAATGTATAACAAAATGTACGTCTTTACCGAATATGTATGTATGTATGTACAATTAGTAAGCGTGTGCGCTTCTACAGCAACGAAAATTAAATCAAAAGTTCTCGAGCGCGAGTAGGGAGCGCTGAGCGTTTTGACAACAAATAGCAGATCACAGACTTAACAAGTAGATAAACATTCGAATGCATAAAAGTTCACAAAATATTTTGCTGCAATTCAATTTCGAGAAGTGAACAGTGAAGTGAGGGACTGAAGTGGTTGGAGAGCAAAGATTAAAAGTGGAATTGCAAAGTATAAAACAAAGAAAATTTATTCGAAAAATCCAAGCAATACGAGTGAGCTCATTGAATTGCACACAAGAAATAAAAATGCTTCTTGGAAAACAATGATGTCGTAGTAGTGTAGTTTGGCTGAAGAGTGGTAACTTTGCACACCAGTTTGCAAAACGAAACCAATTTACGGCAAATGCGAGTTTTAAAATGGTAAATAAGCTGCGCTGAAACTGCAACCAATACAATAATAGACATGTGTATGTATGTATGTTTGAGAGCGAGTTTACTGCTTTAAAATTAGAAATTCTTAGCTTTTGTTGAATAGTCAATGAAAAGAAGTAAAAATAGATGGAACAAATGTTTTTTTTTTATTTGCCGTAAAAAAAGTTAATTAACCAACTAAAGCATATTCGAAATTAATTAGTATTCTAGTATATATAGAAACTTTAGCACCAGCATTTTCAGATTTTAAATTTAAAATTTATTGACACTGAAAATAAATTCAACGCAAAAACAAAAAAATAAATTCAACGCAAAAACAAAAACTCAATAGCAGATCTACATTCTCAATGAATTGCAGCCTTTGCAGCATTTGCATATACGTATATAAATACCTATAAATGTATGTATGTATGAAAACGTAAAAATCGTTTTGGCTTTACAAATCCGTCTAGATAACGGTCATTCACAAATACACAAAAAGACTAAACTTAATTAAATTAGTGTCAAATTCCTTTAAGTTTGCCATGTCGTATAAGTAATATTATACAGTCATTGCCAATAACTATCTTGATTTAAATTAAAAACGATTTTCTAATAAAGTGAAATTCAGAGTTATAAAGCGCTTTTGGCACATATTCTGAAAGCCCATAATAACTAGTTCCAACTAAGCGAAAACACAGTTCTGGAATCGTCTCGGGCTTATTGGCATAGACAATATATTTCTCACAGCCCCACAGCAAGAAGTCGAATGGCGTCAAGCCGCATGATCTTGATGGCTGTTTCGTGGGATAATGGGTTCTTAAAATTTTGTTCAAAATGTGGCCATTGTTTCATGCGCTGTGTGGCAAGTCGCATCGTTTTGTTGAAACCACATATTGTCCAAGTCTATTTCATATAGATAAGTATTTCTATATCGTTGTAAAGCTCATAGAGCGCATCGTGGCATCGTCTGCGTTAATCGCCATCGGCAACCTGCAATGGCCCGTAAATTTTCCGCATAATTTTCCTCTCGAAATCTCCAAGAACCGCCTCATCAGATATCCTCATTATTAACGTAAGATATTTGTAACACGATAGGGGGCATTACTTCTCAATTGACCTGCGACGTATTAGCTACTTCCAATGAAAAACAAAGAAAAAAATCAACTTATCGCAAATAACTACAATTGAACGTCTTAAAAAAAAAATTACCGAAAACTTCCGTTATTAAATGAATCCATAAACAAATGCTTACAAACAGTTTTTCGTTTCTAATTAACGAATAAATAATATCCATTATCCTTTTAAAGAGCGTGTGCAATCTTTGCGCTCACTTTCCCCTCCTTTTTTACCATTCCCTATACCCTATCGTCACCATAATCGTTGCCATTGCCTTTACAATCGCAATTTTAAATTAACATGAAAACAGTTCAATGGGCGGCATGTAGGTTGGGTGCTATTCTCTGCACGCATTGTTTTTTGTAGATACTTACACCCGACAAAAATAAATTACAATTACCCTTACCCTTACCATTACCATTACCGTTGCTATCAATATAACATGCGATATGTGTTTACGAACTCACTAAATAACGCATTTGTTATATAAGAGACAAGATAAATTTGCTACATTGTTCTTCTTTTTAAGATTTTTTAACGATTCAATAAAAAAAAGTATTTTTCCCAATGCGAGTGCATAGAAAACTATAAAGCCCCGACGACACAGTTAAATACTTAACAAATTGCAAAATAAAACCAGTAAGCGCAGTGCTGTCTTCGGCTATGTCGAAGGCTTCATTCCGTTTATGAACATACTGCGAACGTATTTTAATGAGAAGCTCATTTTCAACGAAGAATACTTTAAAAGCATTGCCGGCGGAGGGGCGACTGCTATTAGAAAAAAATAAATAAATTTTTTATTATTATTATTTTTTTTTGCTCGAAACCAGGCCCTGCAAAATGGTAGTAGGTATATCGGCCACAAATCGGAGGAGAAGCTCGGCCAAACACTAACAAATGTGTAAGCGCCAATCTATTATATTATATTATATAGGTACCACATTATAATAATACACACGCTTGCCAAAGCCCAGTCGGGTATCTCGAAAACTGAGTTCAAACAGACAAACGGGCATGGCTAAATCAGCCCAAGCTGACATTCTGAGCATTTAAGTACACATAATCATGATGGGTCTATCTCTTCTTCGTCTCATACTTTCAAACATCGGACTAAAGTTATAAAAGATACCATTTAATTTTCATGAAAAGTATAATAATACTGCGTTCTTTATTTTCGATAATCTTCAATTCTGGGAGCTGGCTAGAAGAAAAATGTTGGACCACCCTAATGTACCGCATGCGCTCTTATCTAGTAGACATATCTATATCACATATTAGGACTGGTAAATTAATAATGGTGTCATGCGAAGCCGAATACTCTAAAAATAGACTTGCGCATGTGACAGCCTCCTTGACAGCCTCTAACTGATGTCACTGAACGACTTCTATGTTTTCTTTAATTAAATACTTAGAAGACCACAAAACAGTGAAGTGCTCACCTGATGACGCACGTGATAAACCGTAAATGAGGTGACTAAGACACTGACCGGGCAACGCAACCTCAAACATACTCGGCTAGGTACGTCAAGTGAAAGTCGGCTTCGCATGGCGTAATCAAGCCAGTCAAGCACTTGAATTAATTTAGCTCGCTTTAGGCAACAACATGAACGAACATTTGACCGGAGAGTTTGTGTTTGCGCCGCCAACACTCAATACCAATTAGCTGAGAGTTTGTGTGCTCCCAGCACTTGACATATCCCAAGGAAGAGGTGAAGACAGTAGCTGATAGACAATTACCATCAACGGCCCGACAACGCTGGAAAGATAATGCCTGCACATGTATGGGGTGCATAGTTACATATGTATGTATGTACATATACATATGCATGCGGTGGCATGCAACTAAAACACTTCAAACTGTTATCCAAGTCACTCGAGTGTTGTTGGTTGCCACTAGCTTGCAAATGATACACATAATTTCCCTTTGCAAGTTGAATGTACGCACTATTGCCCGGTGGCACTCGGTGGGGCAAAGCCCATGGAGTCATCCATCTATACAAACATATGCATGCACATACATACGTATATCAAACTGTTTGCACAACTTTGGAAATTGTAAACTTTCTTCAACTCGCTTACACTTTAAATGGTTTTCAAAATTTGCTTTGTCTGTGGTAAGTGGCTGATGCCACCGCCGCCGCAGATAACCTTCTCCATTAAACTCAAAGCAAAGATNAGTGTGAATACGTGTGTGTGTGTGGGTGTGTCTGTGTGTGTCTGTTAGGTTGTCAACATTGGCAACGAGGTCACGAACGTTGGCTGCGATGAAAGTTGAAGGCCTCTCAGAGACCGATACGATTTCTAAACTAAGTTGAAGTTGAGTTTAAGGAATTTAAATTAATTTTGTGCGAATGTGTGGCCAGTGCTGAGTTTATAATAGAAAAACAAAATGGTAAATTTACGGAAGCGTTCGGATTTAAAGTTTTTTGCCAGCTTCGATAGTGTCATGCGATAAGAGTGCGCGATTTTTTGTTAATTTAAAATCTTTTAAGCTAAATTTTTAGTTCAAACCCAATAATTATTTTCAATAAACTTCGACGGACGCAGTTTACTAAAATCTCGCTCTTCTGGAAAAAATGTCAATGTGGCCAGGTTTGGGCAAAGTTTGAGCTACTTCTGCCGTGTTTCCGCTAGGGAATTTCGAGTCGTTCTACTACTTACAAGCAGGGATGGGCGTTTTTGAATGAATTTTTATTCAAATAAAAAATA
>NW_016184847.1:3576-5085 GCF_001687245.7 Rhagoletis zephyria | reverse complement strand
GAAGTGACCCTAAGAAAACAACTCGTGAGATTTGCTCATATATTTGAAACCAATGCCACATTTACAGCCAACTAAAAATTGCCAAATTCGTAAAATAAAAAAAAATTAACAAATAAAATTTGTCTATAAAGTTGTGGCCAGATATGTGTTACCACTCTGAAATAATAGTTTAAAGTAATTTATTTATGAAAGGTGAGAAAAAGCAATACAAATTAATAAATTTTTACTTATGAAAGTTGAATGTTCCAGCAAATATAACTGCGAAATAAAAGCGACAGCGTTTTAAGTTGTTCAATCTTAAAAGCAATTGAAATAACGTATATATTTATTTAAGAGTAATTCAATTGAATATTTCTATTTAAATATCTTAATTTAAATATTTGAAAGCATAAATATTAGCATAGTCGGGTGGTCGAATTATTTTGCGAGGGTGATGGAATCAGAGTTGGGCATTATTCGAATAAATTATTATTTAGATAATTATTCGAATAAAATTTTATCCGTAATATAATTATTCGCAGATAACTCATTCACGAATAAATTATTCGTGAATAAATTGCTTTCGAATAATTTATTCGTTATTTTAAATAATGAATAAAAACTCATTTTTAACACATTGAGCCACCTTTTACTTTTATTTCTATTGTCAAGGATTGTGAGTTAGCTGAATCCTGTTTATTATTTTATCAAGAATACTAGCCCATTCCCTCTGGTTTTGCGGCCCCTGATAAGATTTTTTGCGTTGGCCAATGCAAGAATAGCGTTGAAAACCAAATATGGCTAAAGTAAAAATTCTTAATTTAGGTTGAACAACTAAAGAACAGAACCCTTCTCACACATATTTCTGCCAAAAGAAATAGCGCTCTGATGCTATATGCAAGAAAAACCCCCTTTCAATATCATGAGCTTTACCGATGGTCTTGTTTCCACTTGTGAGATCTTTTCTAAGCGTGCGTAATCTTCTTCTATGATCTTGCAACTACAATATTGGTCCGATGCGTCAACCTCTAGTCTTATGTCATGTAGGCCAACACAAGTCCTTATAAGGAAGCTGAAGAGCACAGATGTGCGTTTTCTATTATAAGAGAGCCAAAAATCCTCGATGTAAAATTTGGCCATTGATATACCAACAGTGGTCTTTCTTGGAAGGATGTGGTCAAAACTTTCCTTGCTGATTCGCCACTTTTAAAATATCCAAGAGCTAGTGTCCTTGAGTCTTACTGCTGCACCAATGGCCGCCCGAGCAATTTCATCAAGCGGAGGTAGATGCAAGTTCGCATTTAGGGTGTATGACGACGTGAGACATCGTAAATTCGTATAATTTTAACATAAAAAACAAAGTGGTCCAGACATATGGGTGTTCTAATGATTTCGACAGCAGCACCATTATGAATTGCAACCTGATTGTACAATAAATAGGGATTTTCTAAATAACTCAACTGCAGCGCCACCTAGCGGGTCCATTTTTCGCATAAGTATTTTTCATCATGCAGGAAGAACACATTTTGA
>NW_016184847.1:0-1572 GCF_001687245.7 Rhagoletis zephyria | reverse complement strand
TTTTTTCAATAAATATCTTTTCTGTTCAAAATTTCAAATCTTTAAATCTCAGTAAGCTGTAGAAAAAAACAATGGTATAAAATAAAAATAAAAATAGGGCTTTCGCTTATATTCTCATTGAGTTCTTTTCACTTAGAAGTATGTAAATTTGTAAAATTTTGGAAAAACCCTTTTTTTCTTAGTGTGTGATTTCGTTTTTGACTTGGATATGCTCTTAACCATACCACGTATTCTACGTTTAAATATAGCGGCTGTATCTCCGATACAGCCTGCAGACCAAGACGAAGGCGCTGGACTGTTCCTTTTTTAAGTCGGTTCTGACCTTTGTTATTTCAGCGTATTGGCGCCAGCAAATTGTTCTCAGTTTAAGCGAATATTCTTGACTAATCCATTACCTCAATAGAACGATACTGCACTTTTGTCATCAGCGGCGTTATAATGTATAACAAATAATTTCTTCCATAAATTGAGCATTACAATTTAGAGCTTGTAAAACGAATATCAGAGGAAATGCGCCCCACACCTTTGCTGAACCAAGCTCTAAGGTCCCTTTTGAAATTATAAGGTATTATTTCCTCAAGTCCCTCCATTAGCTGTGGCAACCATATAGTCCATTTAAATTCAGCTTACGCTGAGAATTTAGCAGCTAAAAGCCCATCCTGAGAATCAAAAAGCTTCCATTCTGCATTTCTTTCTCCTTTCTTTTTTTTTTGTATGGAGTGACACGAATTGAAGGGCTTTCGCTATCCATGGAAGGGCTTTCAGAACGGCATTTGTGGGACGCACTTCAGAGGGCCTTTTGGAGGCGTTTTATAGCTATAGCTTTTTTGGTATTTATTAAAGGTTCATGTCAAATATGTTTTATTGCAACTTAAAATATATATTAATAATTGGAAAAACCCTTCGAGACGGCAAGCAGGAAAACATTTTTTCGGACCTTCTTACGCTTTTTAGAATTGCTTTATTTAAAGCGATGTACCTAAATTATTTTCCGGCCATTTCTTCAGAAAAATTAACGTTTTTTGGAAAAATAAGTCCATAGATTTTCATACGTATCCCAACTGAACAACTTCAAGACGCACATCACACATTGGTGGATAAGTTCGGCCAAACATTCGGCAAAAGTTTAAGCGCCAAAATATTACTATATGATAGCTTTAAATTCAGCTTTCGGTTTATACTCCGTTTCTTATCATTATTAATAATTTCAAAACGTTTTGATAACAGACAATTTTAATTGAAATTTTTATGAAATATCGCTAATGCACAGCGCAGTAGCCTTAAAAGCGGCAAGGCCAAATTTTCTTTTTGTTAATCTAAAAAAGGTTTTCCGAATGCCAAGGTAACTAAAGTTAATTAATATAAGCGCTCGAGTCGACTTTATTGTCTGCAAGTTCCCCTTTTTTAATATGTGGCATATAATTATGTTGCGATGAACAAATTGTATGTTAAAAAAAGTTAATTGTATGTTTTGCCAAATGTTGTTACCATGAAAAATGAATGCGTGTTTTTAACAGAGTCAACTGAGCTTTAATTCACAGTAATTGTTTTTGTTAAAATGTTAACAATATA
>NW_016184846.1:0-5085 GCF_001687245.7 Rhagoletis zephyria | reverse complement strand
TCGTTCTCCTGGCCTCAAATGCTACAGAAACGAAACGTTTGCCTGGTTTCCCCCCAAACACATGTTAAAAGCTGTGTAACTTTTTAACCGACTTGACAAAAAGGAGAAGGTTATCCATTCGACGAATTGATTACCTCCTCCTTTTTTGGAAGTCGGTTAATAACCCAAGTATCTGCACTTAAGTTGAGAAAAAATTTTAAACTAGCTTAACAGTTTCTTTAAATTGAACAATTTCTCATACAATGCTACGCATAAAAATATAGTTGGAGATAAGTTGTGTTAACTGAAGAACATTGGAATGGGTTAGAATCAGAAGGATCTATGTAGGTCTGACATTGTTTTAAGATAATTAAAGTTAAAGTTGATTACTTATTGTAAATTGTAGACCCTTATGATTCTAATCCCTTCATTTATCCAGTTGAGTTAATATACTTTTAAAGCCTTATCCACTTAACAATAGTTACTACTATTAAAATAAGGAAAATACAGATCGAAAAGTTGCGGTTCTGCAATTCACTTCAGAGAGAGATATTCATTCAAAGCCACTCTGAATTTAAATTGAATGGGGTTGAAATGCACTCGGAAGTGAGAACCTGCTTGATAAAAAAAAAGCTATTTTGCCGTATCTCGACTTAAGTTACTTAAAAAAACGGCACAGATATGTTTACACCGGACTTTACACATTGTATTCACATAACATATGTACTTATCGCTAACTTAATAGTGCAAAGTTGCTAAGGGGCTGTCCATATATTACGTAAGGGAGTTTTCGCCTGTTTTGAACCCCCGCCCCCCGCCGCAGATCTTACGTAAGATTAAAAATCCCCTAGACATGTTGTTTCAATTAAACATTAGAAAATACTATATATTTCCATCAAACAAATATAGGATGTATGCCTAGTCAGTCTTAAAAACTTCATTACACAGTTATACTAGTCATTCTTTGTTGTCGGTTTCTTTGGTCCACGGCCGAGCCAATCTGAAAGAGTAGTAGCCACAGAGATATCTCGTACTTCTTTTTCACTCAAAGGTGCAAAGTACTTAACACATACATTGCATATTCTCTCCTCAAGTTGGTCATTCACTGAGGGACAAAAAAAAAATCATAAGGTATACTTTTGTAAGTGCACGGAATAGTCACTTTCCGTGCCATTCTCAGGAATAATTATTCCTGGTATAATGGTATGAAATGATCATTTTCTTGTACTTCTGTCGGAGAAGGTACTGTCAACATTGATTGACAACGAAGAGGAATATGTGGTGGACGTTTGGACGTTGGTAACTTTTTTTTTAGAAAAATAAAAAATTAAAGCAAAAGTTGTAAAAAATTGTAATATCCTCCGTATTTAATGTATATTTTTTAGGGCTGTGCGATTAATAGATTACTCAAAATTTTAATTAATCATAAACTAAATAACTCAATTATTCGATTAATTGGAAATTATGATTACTCAAAAGTTCAGTTACTCGAGTAATCAAGATTTTTGATTAACCAAAAACAAAAATATTTGAGTAATTTGCTTTATGATTAATCAACATTTCGAGTAAAATGAGTAATCAACATTTGAACTCTTTACATAAGTATAAAGTAGTTAAAGTTCCTTGATACTTTGAAAATAACGTTTCTGTTTTCAAAAATTAAAACGAAAAATTTCTTCATATACAGAATGTAAAAAAGAAAAAAAGCATTTTCCAAAGTAAACTCTTTTAACGAGCAAAATTATTTTTTTGAGTAATCATATTTCAAGTAACTCGATTAATCATCGTTTTGAGTAATCAAAATCTTGATTACTCGAGTAATTGATTAACCGAATAATTGATTAACCAACTTGCTCGAGTAATCGAATAATCGCACAGCCCTAATATTTTTCATTTCAACGCAATTTAGTACTTTAATTGGGTGAATTTTAATATTTTATAGAGACCAATTTTGAATAAGAATACAAGAAAAATAATATTACGTAAGAATCTACGGGACGCCCCTCCCCCCACATATAAGAAAAAGTAAGAAAATTCTAGACACGCCCTCCCCCACAAAGGTCTTACGTAATATATGGACCAATTTTTAAAATTTTACAGGAGGAAAAGAAATTCGTATAGGCATTTCCTTCAATCTTTGAATACAACATTTTTGTTTAAATTAATCAAATCAAAACAAAACTCCATATGAATAACAATTATTCGATCTTTATTAAAAGATTTCGTATTATTTTGGTTTTATCGGATTTTCGGTGCCTCTTTTGGTATTAGCAAATTTGCCCTTCATTGAATATTATAAACGAGAAAAAACAAAAATTGTACCTTAATCCTTTTCGGAACGATGCATTTTTAATATCTCTTGCTTCCTATATCAAAGTAACGAGTTTTCATAAAAAGTGGACTTAACAACTTTTCACTCTAAGCTAGCGAATATGTAAATACTCGTATATACATATTTATGAGGCGCTTAATTTGAGAATTCTCAAGTGACAAACAAGCAATGCCGATACTGTTCCGTTAGTTCGCAAGGAGAGTGAGTGTACTTGCGTTCCGGTATATTGTGGATTTTTGAGTTTTTTTTTATTTATTTGCTTTTTGGTTCCCATTGACACATCGGTGCCAATGCGCTAATTTTAAACGGCAAAAATATTGCAAAATTGCATTTTTAACGTTTATTTCTATTCGCTACTACCGCAGCCATTGGCATGAGCTTTAGCTTATAAAAAATAAAAATAAACAACAATAACAACATATCATTGCGCTAATTTGTTGCCTCACCGCAGTGGTATTTGTATTTGCCTGTTTCTCTTGTGCTTTATTTAGACACAGCGAAGCAGAGGCAGTAGCAAGACGATTCAACTAACAGCAAAGTTCGATGGTTAAAAATACATTGTACCCAACACACATTTGCAATAGAGTATGGTATTGCCCAATTCCTTGAGGAAAAAAATTTTAATTTAAAATATGGGCCGATCTTTATCGGATATCACATAAATAAAAGTTTCAAAGCATATACAAATTTCGGGTATGCAGTTTTGTAGCTCATTCAATTTTAGTGTAATAAAGTGCAAGTTTCAAGTCACTACAAATTACCGTTAATTTTTTAGATTTTTTTTTTTTTTGTTGAGGGTGTTGCGAATTTTCTTCCATATAACGCATGAACAAAACTTACTTTTCTAAAGATTCTGATTAAAAAGTTCGAAATTTTGATGACAACTTTTTTAAGTTTGAATAATTTTTTTTTAAACTTGTATAAGCATTGAAACTTTTATTTATGTGCTATCTGATATAGATCGGCCCATATTTTAAGTGAAAATTATTAACAATAAATAAATAAAGATAAGTTGCCAGCAGTATCATTTTGAATTTCGCTGCTATTATTTTGAACGCCACTAATAAGAGGGTAAGATATTTTATTGAAATTTTTCGAAAGAAATCGACATACATTCAGTCATAAAAATTTCCGAAATTTATCGGATAATCGAAGTTTATAGTTATCGAAATTTATTGAGTTATCCACTCTTATCAAGTTTTCGCAACGTATCGAATCATTCAAATTTATCAATGTTTATTGAGTTAACGCCTTTTATAGAAACAGAAACTTAAGTAGTTGTCGAAATTTACGTATGGTTGTCCCGGCCATAAAAACTAATGGGACTATTGAAATTCGCCAAGTTAATGAAATTTATCAGGTTATCGATATTTATAGAATTGTCATCACTTATAGATATCAATATTTATTATCGAGTTATTGATATTTATTGATTTACTGAAATTTGCCGACTTATCAAATAGAAGCGTTTGGATTTTTCAAAATATATCGAGTTATCGATAAGTTTATAGAATTATTACTGTTTATCGAATTTTATCGTGTCTCTCGAAATTTGTCGATAGCTTTCGAAAAATATGTAGCTATCAAAATTAACCGAGATATCGAGATTTATAGAGGTATCCAAAGTTCATCGATTTATATCGAGATATATAATTTTTTTTTATTAGAAATTTATCGAGCCCTCGGAACGCACATTCGAGTTACCGAATTTTGTTGAGTTATGAGACTTTAGTGTTTTTGAAATTCTTTGAATTTTCGATACTATCAAATTATCGAAATTTATCGACAGACTGTAATGTGTCGGGTCAATTCCAAGTCCTGCCAAAGTCCTCTAAATATCTTCACAGAAAAAAAGAAAAGTTGTCATGTTTTAGTTCCAAAGCAGGAGATTTTCCGATAAGTTATTTTGTACCTTATAAACTGAACGAAGAGCTAATCCAATGGTCTTAAAAACCTAGAAAAACGGTTGAATTTCGACAATAAATGGCAATCCAGTTTTTATATAAAAACTTTGTCCAGCTTTAACCAAACTCATATAAATCAAAGTTACAAAATTTATATAAAAATTTTCAACAAATATTCATCAGAATTTAGAACAAATACAACTGTCGGTAGTAGCGATTTAAAGATATTAGTAAACATATGCGCTGGCCCAACGTTACAAAAAACTCGAGTGAATTTTGACTTGGATTACAAAGTTGCAAAAGTCTGCGAATGGGGCAATACTATTATAAAATTTTTTATAGTAATATTATGTTTAAGGTTAATTTTCCAAGCTCGCTACGTTACTAAAATTACTATTGAAAAAGTTGTTAATATGCATTTTATGTCGAATATACTTTTTATATTGACATCAGCGCCACCAGCAGATCAATATCCTACTGCGTTTCACCCAAACATGATAAATGTGAAACAAATCAGAGCTTAGAACGATTTTTCAAAACAATATCCCGACCCCTAACGAGACCATTTTGCAAGGAATAAAACCAAAACCGAAACCGTAAAGGTTTTAAACCATTTCGTTTTTCAAACCCGAAACCGAAACCGGAACCGTTATGTTGACCTAAAAAGGAACGAAAGTGAAAACGTTTCAAGCACAGGCTTCAATCGGTTTACAGAAATTTATAAAAATCAGCTGCAGGATCTAGCAACCAAAATTTTTTTTTTCAGTAGCATAACTGTGCGGTTTCACAAAAATTTACTTGCCTGACAAATTTGTTCACTAGATAGCCTTACTTTTAATTCTTATATATCGTGACTTATGGCAACACTGA
>NW_016184845.1:0-5085 GCF_001687245.7 Rhagoletis zephyria | reverse complement strand
TGTGTGTGTGTGTGCGCGCATCTAACAAGGAGGTACAAATTTTAAAATAATTTGTTTTCAAAATATGCGCATTAGTCGTTCGGCTCTATGTGTGTATGTCGCCTTCGATGCCGCCTGCTAGTTGGCGGGTGCGTTGTGCTGCCTGCATTAGAGCTAATGGATTTAGCAAGTTTAATGAATTGTTCAATTTTTTCTTCGCGTAAGAGCATTCAATTCCGGCTCTTACGCCTTTTCACTGTTGCTCATTGGCTTGCTGCTCATTTGTCCATTAGTCTAGCTAATTTAACTAATGACAGAACTTTTAGCATATGTTCTAAGGTATGAGTATATGTTGACCGAAAAGTATTTTGAAGAGATAATACAATTAGGAACATGTTTGCGACAGAAAACTGCGAAAGTTTAAAGTTTGTTCGAAATGTCACTATTTCTTTCATTCTACCTGAGTTCTGTTACCGATTTATTTGTTTATTGTAAGTAGCAAAGCAGCGTTAAGAAACTATAATTTGTGTTCCCTGCCAAAGGCTGGGATGTTTTTGTTGTATGTCAGCTTATACATACTTCGCTGACAAAAGTATTTCGTACGTCCTTAGAAAGACTAATTGAAAGATCTGCTAATGAAGAGGTCCTAGCATTATGCTGTTTGCCTGTTAGCAATAAGTTTTCTAAAAATTAACATAAAAAATATATAAATATAATACTAAGTTAAAAAAAAAATTAAATCCAAAATTTAAAATAAAGTTTGTTTAAAAAAAATGCTTAAAATTAACTGAAGTTAATTTTTTTTTTCAAACAATAAAAATTTACAAATTTAAATAGAAACAAATAAATACATGAAATTATTATTTTTGAATTAAATGACTTTAAAAATACGCATAGAAACCGAATTAAGATTTGAAAATTTCTCTAAAAAAAAGTAAAGCAATTTCCTAAGAATTAAATAAAATCAAACCAGTGTTTTTATTTTTAAAACAGTGAAATTTAAAGAAAAATATTAAAAAAAAGAAAAACTCATAATATAAGTTCCTAAAAACCTAAAAATTTAGAGAAAATTTACTTAAAAGAAGAAAAAATAAAACAACTTCGTAAAAAGTAAAGGATATTAAAACAGTCTTTTTTCTTTTCAAAACAAAAAGTTTTAAGATTTAAAAAATTATTTTTCATAAAAACGGCCTCAGTAAAAATTTCTAAGTTAAAAAAAATTTCCTCCAGAAATTACCACTATTTAAATGTAATAAAACCATATGAACAGTTTTAACTCACCAATTTTAAAAGCGCATATTTAGTATCGCAGAAATATGCAAAGCAAAAAGAAAAGAATCGTAAGCCTTTCTTTATGAATTTTATATATGTTTAAAGCAATTTCCCACAACAACAAAAACTCTTGACACCTTAAATTAGTAAATTGGAACGAAACTAAATTTTTAAATTGAATTTCTGCAGCATTATTTATTTGTGGCAATATTACACCGAGCGACAGTAGATTTTACACCGAGGAAAAATAAATACATATACACGCAAAACTAGGGACCAAAAGATAGTAAAACTACGTTTTAAGTTTTTCTTTCTGGCGTCTAGTACATAATAAAAGAAAAAACTGGCTATAAATGAAAACATACAATTTTTTGATCTACAAGGATGAAAGGATATTGAAAAAGTCCTCTTAAAACTTTATCCTTCCAATAGTCATTTTTCAACAATTTTTATGTTAAGGACTAATATGCACACTGCCGCATCCTCGAATTTCGTCCGTCTTACTTTACTAGCTTAGACTAAAAAAATTTATTAAAAAGGTCTTTGCAATACCAACTCGTCCTTGCGCAACAAATAATTTACACTTTTATTCTAGAGGTTTTTATCTTTTATTTGATATCAATATTTTATTCTACATCGCACTGAACTTTTCAAGTATTTTTTTGAACTAATCATATCCTTAGAATTTAAAGAAACTCGGCCTTTTGACAAATTCAATATGGCGTCTTAACTAACTACTATAAATTCATTAAAATTTGGCCTCACAAACTTTGTGCCCCTGGAAAATCCAACGCCAAAAATGAAAAAGTAAAAGCGGTTTCTTACTTTGTTTTTGTGGTTGTTGATTATGAGCTTGGAACCTGATTTTAAATACACAAAATGGCGGATTCAATAAGGAGGCCAAACAATTAAAATGGATACGATTCGCTTGAAACGTTTACTTGGGGTTTTTTTGTGGTTTTTGGTTACGAATCTATGGTCAGGTTGGAAAAATTGCAAATGACGCACCCATTTTGGCGTCGAAATAAATTAAAAAATGAAGTGAGTTCTCGGCGCCATATTTTGTCTAGCATTTATGACGGAAAAGTTGAAATGGATAATTCTTCATGGCGTATGAGTTATGTACGTGAATGAGATGAGAATGTTACTCATACGCCATGTAAGTACGTTTGAATTAAACTTTTCCGCGATAAATGGTAAATTCAATATGGATGCGCCATTTTCAATTTGTTAAATCTATCCGAAGTACTAACTTCGAAGTAAATGAGACAAAATTTTGAAATTTCGTAAGCCATATTGGATCCGACATTTTGAAATTTGAAAATTTGACTTTAGAACGGTGGCTCATTTGGCATGAAACGTTCAATAAAAATAAAAATAAAATTTAAACCTGGTTCAATGGGTCTGTTTTAAATTATATAAGCATTCAGTTTTACAAATTTGTTCGTATTTATTCATACATATTTCCAACCCCTCAATGAGTGCATTTAGTCTCATACCTATTACTTTTTTATTTGATTCCAACTTTCCCTTAGAAAAAATAAAGGCTTGGATAAAAATCGCTCAATAAATTTTAAGGTATTTTGGTAGTTTTCATGCATTTATATTATACTAGCAAATACCCGACTTGCTTCGCTGCGCCTTAAAAGTATTTTATGTTTTTGCGCCATTCCAAAACTCTTATGTCTTCATACACAAAATATAAAATAGATTGAAGGGGATATATGAAGAGAGATTTTCAAACAAATTTTCGATTTACGAAGCATTCTTAATTTTTTATGAGTGTTAGTTAATGTTATGGGTGTTAGTTAATATATTTTCAAAGGTATTTTGAAAGTAGCTAAAACATCGTATCTCTCTTTTAAATTTAATTTATAATCTTATAACTCGAGTATGCAACTCGCGCACCTTCTTCAAAGGCGTATTAATTCAATCGTTTTTACAAAAAATATTCAAATACCTTATATTAATCTTCCATAAAAAGCGGAAATACAATTTGTTTTGTAATTTCAAAAAATCTGCCTACTTTTCCGACATGTACCTACTACAGTTTTCGTTGGCTACCTGCATTGTATATTTAGATTATTTTATCGATTTAGCTGTATTAAATTTTTCAAATAGGTGGCAACCCGCTTCAAAAATAATTTCTTAAACCTCTTTAATTTGACACCTGTATTGTAATTTATATTATAAATTTAATTTTTCAAACAGGTGGCAACCCTCTTCAGAAATTATTTGCACAGCACAATTTCCCAAACCTCTTTAGTTTGTTGCCCATATTGCAATATTTAATTCATCTGATCAATTAAAAAAATATTACTACTTTCAAACAGGGGGCAACCTTCCACAAAAATATTTTCGGCTATAAGCCCTCTACATCTCTTTCTTTTGACAGCCATGCTTCAACAATTATTATATCTTATTCATTTACTTAAACTGAAATATACAAACAGGTGGCAGCTCTCTAATTTTTTGTTTCATATTTTAAGTTAGACGTAGAGTAATGCATCTATGAAAACTTCATTCAATTCCATGCATTAGTAGCCCCCTATATTAATTTATCTATTAAATCTAAAATGTACAGGTTTTATTGGTCTTTTAAAATTTTGTTATATGATACATTTTTTATAGTTTTTACTTTACATACAACTAGTCTGCTATATTACAATTTCATTACTCCAACTACATGCACACATCATTGTCAAAAGCAGCGTTTGGTAAAAAAATATTATCTAACCACACAATTTTTTTGTACTTCTAAAAAAATTTTAAATATTCATGTGTCTCGCTTCAAAAGTCTTAAAACAAGAACCTCAATAAATTCGTCTCAAAACTTTAGCAAAGAATACATCACTTTCTAAATTTACGAGGCCACTTACGCACGAGCATACAAAAAAAAAACGGTAGCATACTGTACGCTTAAATACGCTTTGATCTAAATGGCTTTACTGCTGAACCAACTGCTTTATTGCCACCATCGTGCCTGAATGAGTGAGTGTGTGAGTGAGCGAATGAATGCGTGAGCAGCGTATGTGCCATGGAGGGAGGGAATTAAGTGTCAGGGAAAAAATTGGGTTTACTTACGCGGTTGTTGCATTTTTTGTTTTTGGTTTTGCTATTTCTCTTTGCCGGCGCCAACCATTTGTATACTTAGTTTCAAGCACTAACTCTTTCTCGCTGCTATGTGCTGTTACGTTTGCATACGAAATTCACTTGACAAGCTTTGAACAAGACGAGCTGACACTTGTGTCCGCACCAAAAAATGGGTCGCAAAAATTTCAGCAACAAAATTCGAAACGGAAAGAAAAAACAGTGCCTCTGACAAATCTGTCAACACCCATTAACTGGGCGTATCGGTGGAATAGCTGCGGAAAAGTGACTGGATTGCGTAGTATGTTTTTGCAGTTTGCAGCGGAAAGCAGTCGGAAAGGCATACCAGTGATGGGCTATGCTATTACAGGCTGTCACAAGTGACTGCCACATTCACGCTCAATATGTTTATGCTTAACTTTCATATGTGTGTATGTTGAGAGAAAGGTTACATGTTCATGAACGTGTGTAAGTGGCGTTGCAAAAGCTATAGTAGTTAGTATAGGAACAACATGCAGCAGTGCGATTGTAAAGGGTCGTGACAAGGCAATTTATCACACCAGCCAACAAATAGCAGCGCCTAGCAATCGTAGCACCCAACACACAAACATAGACAGAGAAACATACCCACAAAAACACATGTGTATTTAAACACACATAAGTATGTATGTTAATATGAGTCTGCTCTGGTCGTCGTCGTCGTCGTCGTCGTAGTCTCATACATCTCAGCATCACAGAGATGGC
>NW_016184844.1:0-5085 GCF_001687245.7 Rhagoletis zephyria | reverse complement strand
ATTCGTTCCAAAACAAATCATCTTACCACCCTGTCGGAAAAATCAACCAGCACCAACACAAAAATAATAAAACCAAATTTGATTTAAACGTTCATTTCATAAAATATATTTTTGTTTAGTTAAGTAGTAAAATATAAACGGTGTATGTTATTTTATTTTAAATAAATCGTTATTTGTTATGTATTTATGTTGAATAAAATTAAAAAAAACACTTTATTTTCTTGAAAACTCTCTCCATTTTTTTAAATTACAGTTTTTGGTCGAAAATATAGTTTTTTCCCCGGAAATTTATAGTTTTCCTTTAAATTTGTCAACACAGGTCACAGCCATAATTCGGTTGGCGTGGAATTTTTCATATACATACATACATATTATTTTTGTACATTTTTTTCCAGTACAAATTTTTTTCTACGAGCTCCCGCGGGATTTTTTTTACCAAATTTAAAAAAAAAGAAGTTATTTTTGGTAGTTTTTTATCAGTTCTCATCCTCTCCTCTTCATGTATATTTAATATTAGAAAAAAGTCATATGCCTAATGTGCATATGCATGTAAATGTTTTGATAAACGAGTCAATTGATTTATTTATAACCAAGTTATAGATTCCGCAAGTATGTGTTCAAAATCTTAACTTTATCAGTAAGGCTGATAATGAAATTATGTTCTATTTAAAATAACTTAATTTCTGTACTTATTGCATGGAATAATGTAGTTTAAAATAGGAAAAGATAAACAGCATGATAAAAATACATTAAGTCAAAACCGTTGAGAGGATCTCTGAGCATTTTGACCTTAAAATTTTTTTTTAATTCAACCTCAAACAACAACAATTTTAAACAATTTCTTTTTTTGTTTCCAATTGTACATATTTGATTTTAAAATGCTTGCAAACGGCAGAAAAAATCATCGCTGACGAAGAGAGAGAGAGAGAGAGTTTTTTGGCTTGTATTGTTTTTATCATGATAAACAGCACCTTTGTAGATAAAAATTGTGATGTATGAAAAGTTCAAAATCAGCATATATGTAGATACGTATGTATGTATGTTTGTATGTATGTAAATACTATATGCGCACATATACATGCATACATATAGTATGTACATGCAGTAGGAAAATTACTGAAAATATGACACCAAGTTGGGTATCAACCCACAGACATGGCGAAAGCAAATAAAATTAAAAAATCGAAACTACCTTGCCATAATAAAAATATGTATATCTAACTGGAAAATGCCGTAGAAACATGGCTCTATCCATACGGTAAACATCATGGCGCCATTGTTGGCGACACAATTCGAATCTCAGCTGTATTCGAGTGAGCAAACAACTTTCGAAGAGCAGTAGGAAGCGAGCCAGCTTTCGAAGAATAAATTTCAATAAAAAAAATGTAAACGGGAAATTAGTACGAAAATGCGAAAACAGAAAATGGCGACAGAAGAAAAACGAATTGAATAGGCATTCTCGAATCGAGACAACCAACGTCGTCAACGTTATAATGAACAGTGGGTTCGATTAGGGAAACTCTTATATACATATAATTTTTTGGCTAGGCATTTCATCTTTGCTACCACAAAAGTATTATGTTAAAACATTTAAGTTATACGAGTGGCACATAGATACTACCTAGTCCGTATGCCTGTAACAGTCAGGTGTTTATGCCACAAGGAGTGACCAATCAACAGACCCACAAGTGGCCTGAAGTCTCACCCAAAAGGATTCGATATTTTTGAATCTCCTCTGCAAAGGTAATGATGGAAAGCACTTGTTTATAGATATCCGGGAGGGATCTCCATCGTGTCACTCAGTATCGAATTCTCTTAATCCTGCAGGTAGCCGTTTGGGCCTCCCCACATACAAATGTGACGCCGCCCGAAAAACATACCTTAGCGTCCAAAAATTCGATTTTCTATTTTTTCTTTAGGCCGTCCCGTAAAATTTCCCAAAAGACACTAAGCTGTGTTTCTTCGTGCGGCGTTACAAATATTCAAGGTAAAGTGAAAAGCGTCCCGTACAGCACACAGCGACTGTCCTCTGAAGTTTGGCAAGCAGATTTCTCAAACCAAAGATCCGTGACTGACATGGCGGCTGACCATTGCGGTGTAGATCCAGAGGATACTCTTTGGTGACAGACCCCACCTTTTGGCAAAATACCTCTAAGGCATTAGAGGTCTCATGCTCAACGTGAGACTCCCTTGAAAGAAAGTTTGACATCCAGAATTATTCCCAGAAATCTGAATTGTGACTCCTTTGGGAGTACAGCACAGCTTTAATTGTCATTAAACCAATAGTAAATCAAATTCAGTGTTCGTTGCGTTTTCGTACAAACAACTATCGGAGAGTTATGTTATGGGACATTTATTAAAATTCACAATACAACTTTACCAATTCACAATACAGGTACCAAAGCAAAGTGGAAAGCATACCGCCCTGGGGGCAACCGCTAAGAACTTTGTACGTGACATATTGTACCTCCTTCTACCTGAATTTTTAGGGCCCACTGTGCGAGCACTGACCGAATCCAATTCACTTACCAGCGCAGAGCAGAGGTCTCATACTAAACCCCGATAAAACTGAAGTAATTTTCTTTACTAGGAAACATAGGTTCCTACAGTCATAGTGGATTTACACTCCCGCAGCTACGCCTATACTACTTATTATATGGAACACTTGTATGGTGGCCATCAACTGAAAAGGAGTATCCAAAAACTCCTGAGTAAGAAGAGTATTTCGGGTGCTTGAAAGACCCCCCCAAACAAAGCGCTAAAACTTCTAACCAATTTGTCTGCAGTAAATCTGGTAGGAAAACACGTATCCGCTTGTCCGGTGCTCAGACTAGAAAGTATGGCGCCACGGAAGGATCTGCGGTTCGACCACGTTTCTTTACTTCACACTCTGGGTAGTTGTAACCAATAAACCGACTCCGACCCACTTTAGAAAGGCCCTTTGGGATGAGCATCCGATCAAGAAGAGAGTGACAAACACCAATACCATGGATAACGAGATAACAAAATTTTTACACGTATACCTTAATAAACATGCCGCTACGAGAACTACGATTAATATATTCTCGCAGATCGCAGTGCCGATGAGCTAACCAGGAAAGTTACCAATTTTCCACTGTGTAAAAATAGAGGTCAATAAGTCATGGCTAGATGGGCCCACTTCTACAACCACTAGGCTATTATAGCCTAGGAAGAGAGGACATTTGGATGGTCATGGCTTGTGTAACCGATCGTTAGCTATTTCGACATTAGAAATATTCCCCCATGAATATTACAGAAGTTTCAGAGATTAGGAAGAGGAAGAAGCAGTCGATCACTTCTTCTGCAGTTGCCCAGCTTTGGCTGAGGCGAGCAGGGTTTTTTAAGTAGACACTTTTTTATCTCTCTTACGGAACTATCCGCTGAAGGAATCAAACCAATCCTACGCTTCATAAGAGCTTTCAAATATATGTATTTCCATAGAACATATAAATAGTCACTGAGTTTCTCGTGTTTCACAATGGTATCACAATGGATCTACAAAGTCTGGTTGGTTGTGGTGCACTTCTGGTGGACAATGGTATTATTTCTACATTGGCCTGGCAGTCAAACATTCCTACATTTAAGTCAAACCATTGAAAACCGCTTATGAATTTGTACTAGGTAAATCTGCTAACTGATTCATAATTTATTTCCCTAAAGTTGCATGTCTTAAATACATCAGACCTGAGAATTCGCATGGGAAATGAAACACTGTTTCTTCGCTGCCATCTAAGCCGCAGCTGCGGGTATTCTGCCAATGACCGGTGCTAGTTGCTACAATTCTAAATACTTCTACCCTTGGCCTGCATAGCAGCTTGGCTGTTCATTTACTGTTAAAGTCAGGCCAAAGCTCTTGTGCTATAATGCAAGACTGCATCTCTGACTGCCTCCACCTTGCTAGCAAGTGGATTCTTGTTTGTATTTACCTGTGGGGATAACCCATAACCCAGATTCATCCAATCGGCCAAATCGTGTGCTCCCTTCTCCTCTCTTGCCTTCTATGTTCCTATGGCCGGGATGGGTTCCCAAGAGAGATGGACATTGACTGAGCCATAGCTCCATCTTCCATTATTTGACTAACTTAGACTTGGTTACAGTAGATAATACAGCCAGGACTTCTGTCTAGCTATCTGAGTAAATAGCGACCGTTTTTTTTCTATATGCCCAAAACTTCGGCCTGAAATATGCTAGCATAGCTTGCCATTTGACACCAAGTTCCTCGGAATATATCCCTGTTCCTACACCACAATCCGTCTTGGACCCGTCAGTCTAGATACAGACAGCTTTCTTATCGGCAACTTGGCCACTTCTCCATTGCCTTCAGGATGGAAATCGCACATTTACATTCAAGCCAAAATCGAGGCTTGATACCATATAGTCCGTGGTTTAATCTGCTACTGAGGTAAGGCCTAATATTGAACCATACCCGAGGGTCCTTGATCCCCACAGCCCAGACTCTCTATGTCGTACCGCTGAGTACAACGCGGAATCACGCCTTTTCAAAGTTTCAATACCACTGCAGTGCTCTTTGAAGGAAGCCTTTTTCCCGGAGCGAATTATGTACTAGTTCTTTTAGTACACTGCCTGCGTGCGGCGTTGGCGTTCCCAGTACAACTCAATATTAGTTTTGAGGGTCCGCCAAACAACCCACCGTGCGTAGTCAACGTCGTCAATGGCAACTTCGTGTGATATACAATTTCCCAGTCGTAGCTTCGTATTTTCGTATCGTTTTCGAATCGGCCTTTGATGCTTACTTACGAATATTTATGTACATACATATATACATACATACAACCTCACTACCTCAAGACTATTCATATGACATTTTCAATAACGATGGGGCGGGCTGGCAGCGCCAGCGTGTGGCAGCTCCACCATAACAACAACAACAACAACAACAACAACATACACATACATACTACATACATATGTATTAGTATAAAAATATTAATAAATATACAAAAAAAAAGTTGTTAGTGGAGCAGAAGCGCTGCTAGCTTGGCGCGTATCAAGTAGATATTGTCGGTTGCTAACGCTTCTTTTCATTCAGCGCATTTTCGTAAT
>NW_016184843.1:0-5086 GCF_001687245.7 Rhagoletis zephyria | reverse complement strand
ACGGCCATGTGAGATGGTGCACTCCCGGAGATAAGCCGGAAGCAATGTCGAGTAACGCATTGAGCCGAGAGGCTTTCCAGGAAGGCGAGTTTTTGTTGTTGTACAAGCCGCATCGGAAGAAAGGCTTCACCACCAAGCACCAACGTAACTGGAAAGGTCCGTTTAAGATTGTCAACCGGCTGAATGACGCAGTGTNTTTTTGTTGTTGTACAAGCCGCATCGGAAGAAAGGCTTCACCACCAAGCACCAACGTAACTGGAAAGGTCCGTTTAAGATTGTCAACCGGCTGAATGACGCAGTGTATCGAATCCAGACAGTTGGGAGACCGAGAACCAAGATGAAGGTGGTCCACTTGGAAAGTCTTGCAGCGTTTCTGACAGCAAGTGTGTCTGATCGAGACGATCAGACTTAGGTGGAGGGCAGTTTGGCGAATACTGTGGCAATGCGAAGCGAGCAATATGCTTGAAATGCAATACCGGCGAACGGCAAACTTCGCCGAATTGGGCGATGCTGTCGTTCACCGTTCGCCCAGCTATTTCGCCTACTTAAACAGAATTAGAGCGGTAGCGAAAACAGCTGATCCCATTTGGTCGCCTTTATAATTTGGGTGACCATATTTAGAAAAAACTAAACCATATTTAGAAATGAGGAAATGATAACAAATATAAATGTAAAACAAAGAAAGATTATTATAAATAATTTGTTTCAAGCCAGATTTAACGAATCCACAACTATATTTTTCAAACAACAAAAAAAAATCGTGTTTAGGTTGTTTTCTTTTAAAACTTTGAAAGCAAAAAACAAATACGGCCACCTTTGGCACGCACAGCTGTCATCGCCCAGCAGGGCGATAGAAATAAATCTATCGCCATGAAACGCCGCCAAGCGAACTTCGCATTTCGCTTTGGCTGTGTTCAATTTCATATGCTTGCGGGTGTTCTAATTTTGACAGCGCGAATTTCGCTGTGGTGAGTTCGCCGTTCGCCGGCATTGTATTTCAGCTAATAAAGTGGCAGAATTGTTGAGGAATGACGTAGAATATTTGACAGCGAGAAACGTCAAGAGCGAGGGAATGAGAGAATGTGCGATAGACGGCAGAGCGTTCTAGAGTTGCCGTGAGTACGAGCGCAGGTATATAAGGCCGCTGCTACAGCAAGCTACAAGTTAGTTGCGAATCAGAAAGCTATAAGCAAGTTTTGAAACGCGTTGTAATTGCTTTAACGAGTATTGTAAAGTGTTGTTATTGCATAAGCGAGTATTGTAAATTGTTTGTTGTACAATGAAGTTAATTGTACTGTAATCTGATCATCTTGAGTATTATAGCGCATTTTGGGAAATCCGTCAATTAAACATGATTAATCGTAACAATACTGTGGCGAATACTGCGGCAACGCGAAGCAAACAACAAGAAAATGACAGAATGTTCGAGGAATGAAGAGAATGTGCGATAGATGTCAGAACGTTCTAGAGTTTCCATGAGAGCGAATCAGCGCGGGTATATAAGGCCGCTGCAACAGCGAACCACAAGTCTGCCGCGAATCAGCAAGCTACAAGTTAAGTTGTAAAACAGAGATGAATTGTGTTAGCAAGTTTTGCAAAGCTTTGTAATTGCTTTAACGAGTACTGTAAATTGTTTGTTGTACAATATAAAGTTAACTGTACTGTAATTTGGTCATATTGAGCGTTTATTTAACAATCCAGCGAAACGAACCGAGAGGATTTTGGTAAATCCGTCACATAGTCAAGGATAATCGTATCAGTATGTATTTCTGAGCGTGTATTGCTGGCCATCTCATGTTATACTCATCAATACTTTAGCTATATCATTATTATTCCTGGTATTCTTACCAGGAACTTTTGATTTAAAGCGCTTGTTCGCTCAAATTATAAAAATAGTTTCAGCGGTGATCTGTCTATGTCTAAAAAAACATTCACCTAAATCATTGCTTTCTGCCTTGGCATTGAAAAAATGTCTCAGATGGCAAATGCAGCCGTTTAAAAATAATGCTCAATGTGAGCGGAGTAGAAGTTAAACACATTAAAAATGTTTTTCCTTTTTGGTGTAATTTCGAAAATTCTGCTTTGGCTTCGGTTTGACGATTAATCGGCAATATTTTCATATTCGGCTGAATATTCTTCGTGAAAAGAAAACTACCGAAGACTTTGCCGAAGCCGAACCTTTTTGGCTGTCTAGATTTTTTTTTTGAACATGTATTATAATTTAATGGTATACATTTATTGTAAATACTCTGTTTCAAATAAATGTGTTATTGCAACATTTTCTTAAAATCGGCAGTCAGCAGAGGGAGGTTAATAATTCCGAAGATATATCACCAGAAAATACTGAAAATTCACTTCAGATAATATGCTTTTTAAAATACACTTATGCAAGTTTTATGTACAGTATGTAATAAATAAATAAACTTTTTTAAGTTTCATAAAATGCACTTTATTTACCTAAAATTAAAAAAGAACTCAAACATTTTTACCTGACTTAAAAAGGGGCGAATATTTTTTCTTATACCGCATAACTTTGGACCACTTGAACCGATTTCAATAATTCTTTTTTTTTCTATTCGAATATATTGTATAATTTCTAACCAAACCTACATATTTATGTAACTCAATCGACTAATGCTTTGGCGTGCCGTACACATATGTATATTTACACATCAAATTTCGTGAGTAACAGGTACTCACACCTCTTTTAAGAAGTTTCACTTCTATCACGTGTACGGTGCTTATGTTTTAAAATCTATTTTAATTTTGTATATATATTTTTTTATTCACTTTAAAAATTACACTAAAAACCTTAATAAAATAAATACATTCAAAAAAAATTTCCTACGCCTGACTTGAACTTTTTTACAATGAAATTAGACCTTCAAATTGGTAATTTATATTTAAATTGAGGTAATTATATTAACATGCATTAATTTAATTTTAAAAATCTTAACCATCCCCAATCGGACTCGAACTTGCAAGCTCAGAATCAGAACCTGTAGTTTTCACGCGACGCCACAGCCGACATTTGTAAGAAAAGCAATTAATTGCGTTTTATTTTTGGCTTTGGCAACTCAAAGGCGGAAGTCGTTAACCGCTTACGTTCTTCGAAATTATCGAACTGGTAGGCCATCGGTTTAGAACATATTAGTTAATGAACCGGTATTTTTGCTAAGTGAGTTGGCTTTTTACCGCTACTTACCATACATATTTTCTGATCTTCCAGAATTTTTTATTTTACGCTCCGTATTTTGATAAACTTGCCAAGAACTCTTGTTGCCTCATCTTTGTAGTTTGCTTATGAAGTACTCTTTGCTTTCACTCATTACAGTTCTCTACTAATGAACTTTTCTACCATACGTTCTATTGTTGTACGTTTTCATTTACTTAGTGCGCATTTCATTTGTATCAAAGCCATTCCAGTGCTTGTTATTTTAGTGACACCTAAAAAAGTAAAATTTATTAGTAGCTATATTATTCAAAGTGTAGAGAAAAAGAAAACTTCACACAGCTTCTTTAGCCACTGTTAAGTATTATGTTTTTTTTTCTATACAGCACTCACAACTTAATGGTTTTAAAATCAAAGTTACTACCGGAAAGAAGAATTTTCGAACATATTGTGGCTGCTTGCCATTACCACAAATAGCACGCAGTCATGGTCCAATTTTTTGCAAAACCAAACAGAAGGAAAAGTTGAAATCTTCAAGAGTAATTTTGATGTTTGAGTTGAGAGTTTGAGTTTAACGTTTGGGGTTTTATGAGTCCGCAGAGATATGCATGCAGCGATTGGAAAGTTAGACTTCATTTAATACTTATATGAAGCTTTCTCGGAATCGTATATATTTTCCGATTTAATTTTCGTATCTAAATTTTACTTGCTCTTAGAAAGATCTTTCTTAAATCGTAAAACCAAAATGTGAGTGAATATGAGAACCATTGCTGAATCATTTCATAAATAAGATAGTCCAGAAATAGAATTAAAATATGTCCGTATACATTTATTACATATTTTACTGCTTTTCTAAGCAAAATTAATTAAATTCTTTATACTTTTTCCAGAAATAGAGCCAACAAAAATTGCTGTGATGCAATAAGACAAATATCCAGCAACAAAGTTCATGTACATATTTACAAGCATTACTGTAAAATTTGTTATTACGTCTGGTGACACTGAGCTAACCGCCATTAAATTTTAGGGCTCGTTAAACTTACGGTGTTATCTTTTCTACAAAAAGTGTTGCCTTTTCACTGCCCCATCCTTAGTATATGTGCATAAAAAAGAGAACGCCATTAGGCTGATGTTTGTTTGTGAATATATGTATATGCATGAACTTGTCAAACTACATAATTTAGTTTTTGTTTACATTAATACACATTTTACAGCGATACTACTTGTTAGGCCCTTAGATATTTGTACTTAACCTTTTTTTGGATTCAGGTCTCCTTTTAAACAGAACTGGCTACACAAATGAATACATTTATTTTTACATAGATTACGCTTTGTTCACTTTTGCATTTGCATTTCCTTAAGTAATTAACCAAAACAATGGTAAAAACAAAAGACTTGCGGCCCGAACCGCTCAAATCCATTAGGTGGTTTAAAAATTGGCTCAGGCACACACGCACTCGCAAGTCTCAAGTCGTTAAAAATTACCGTTGATTTTTTAGAATTTATTTTGTGGAGGGTGTTGCGCATTAGTGGCAAAGTGTAATAGTGAAAACAAAAGGAAAACGTGCTATATAAGTTTTTTTTTCGTTTCCTACGGACGCAAACCTGGCGAAAAAGTGGAAGCAGTTCTGCCGGCGAGGACATGCATTAAACACCAAATCGAGCTTTGTGTTATGTGTGTGAGCTATGAGCTTCTACATGGAACTATGTTGGCCTTTCCTTGGGGAATTGTAGTAGGTATATTTCCATGGTGAATGTAGACAGTTGCTGGTTTAGTTTGCTGGCAATGGCATACATGCAAAAGCAGTTTCTACAGTAAATAGATGAACTTCACTACCTACTTATTTTTGTTAGTACCTGATTCATTTAGTGCTGGCATGAGGTAATGCACCAGTGGATAAGGTCGCCAGGCGC
>NW_016184842.1:3631-5086 GCF_001687245.7 Rhagoletis zephyria | reverse complement strand
TGCACACTCCTACACGCAGATATGTAAACAATTTTTAATGTGTAAATTTTCTTGCTACAAGTTTGTGTCCGTATGTGTGTTTGTCAGTGTGCTTGTGGGCTTGACACCAATTTCCATTCGATAATTTTGTCTAGCATCTAAAGTCGGTCGGTCGGTCGGTCGGTCGTTCGATCTATCAGTGGGTGGTTCAATGTGCGGCACAGTGGTACAAAAATTGTTTATGCATTGTTATTTAAACTCGAGAGGTTTAGTATTTGGAGAGTTAATAAAACGGCAGGCATCCGTAATAATGATGATTTTGACAATCTTTAGAGAATACTATAAAATTTTTCAATTCCCATTAAGCTAGAATAAGATTTGAAACAGCGTTCACAACTTGTTGCATGGCCTTATTCTTGGACGACGCAGAAGATGGAATGACGAAATTTAAGAAATATTAAACAATGCACCTGAAAGGACATGTAAGCATGGATGATGACGATCCGGTAAAATGATCCACTGGCTAGGCACATACATATGGGTGGATCACAAAAGTAAGAAAGTAATGTAAGGGCCAAGTAAAGAAGGACCTGTGGCGCAACTACGCCAAGGAGAGAGGCGATTGAAGATATCTCTTGGTTTCCAGGCCGGCAAGCTGAGGAAGTGAAATATTAGAGGAAATGGCCAGAGGTGATAAACTTCCAAGGTCACGATAAGGTCATGCGAAGACAAGAAGTTGCATGGTGTAAAAGTTTAACCACTTGTAAAACTGCGAAGATCATGTGTCGCGGTTAGACTTAGAAGCCGTTGGTTACAAGTTTACTTACATTGTCTTAATGGGCACATTCACCATTCATATTATTTCAAGGAAAGATTGTGAATTTATTTATGAAAGGATCGAAGTTGAATGGAAGAGTAGGTAGAGTTATCAAGTTCAAATTTAAGCTACCCAATTAAGATCGCAATTATGGTGATTGGGTCCCTCACGAAAAGCTCGATTCGACGAGTAGATATCTGATATTCCCTTTAACCATATCAGAATACTTCGCTGACATTTGCTCCAGGCCACAGCGATATTGAAGAAAACTGCCTGAAAGAATGGCGGACTAGCAAGACAAGCCAGTCCGGGGGAGGTAAAAAGAGTGTGGGCTATATTCAGTGTGCTACTGGAAATNGTGCTGCCGAAAGCCTTTAAATTTCAGTCGTTCTTGCTACGGTCTAAGGGGCTCTCAAAGCCAAGAAAGACGCATGTTTCGAAATTGTTAGGGGTCTTAACTGGCCATTTTCTGATTGGAATCCATGCGATAAGGGAGGACGATGATATGCAAATATCTCAGTATCTGCTTCTTGGCTGTACAGCTTCCGCGACATAACGGGTGATTTTTTTGAGGTTAGGATTTTCATGCATTAGTATTTGACAGATCACGTGGGATTTCAGACATGGTGTCAAAGAGAAAGATGCTCAGTATGCTTTGA
>NW_016184842.1:0-1680 GCF_001687245.7 Rhagoletis zephyria | reverse complement strand
GAATATCAGAACTATAATAAAACTTTAGGATAGTCCCGGTTAGGGCGATTCATAATGGGCAAATATGTTTGTGAAAGTATGAAGACTCCATTCAAGCCTCCCTAACCGAACCTAATTTAGCAGCTCTCGCCGATAAATGAGCTTGACGAACACATTTTGTACATTTACGAATTAAAGCTGGGTTTAGTAATAGTAATAGTAATATTTTACCCTTTTTTCTAAACAAAAAATAAAATAAATATGCGATTCAAAATAGGTGGCGACCCTATTAAACATATTTTTGAATCAGGCATTTTAAAATACCTTCCATTTGATGTCCATATTATGATGTTTTGATTAATTTGTAACTTATTTCGAATAGGTGGCAACCTTATACGAGTCTTCTCGGAGATAATGCCTATTTAGATCATGATGCAATAATACAAGGTGTTATCAGTTGGCACCTTCTCGCTCTNCATATTTTTGAATCAGGCATTTTAAAATACCTTCCATTTGATGTCCATATTATGATGTTTTGATTAATTTGTAACTTATTTCGAATAGGTGGCAACCTTATACGAGTCTTCTCGGAGATAATGCCTATTTAGATCATGATGCAATAATACAAGGTGTTATCAGTTGGCACCTTCTCGCTCTAATTCCGCCATATTGACTGCCTTACGTGAAACAGTGTTACTTCTTTAACTATTCTTTGCCCATTAATATAGTTGAATGTTTTTTATTTTTTCTCAGTATACACACTTTGTTTTCTTAAAAAGGTATTTTACCTTATTTTATTTCATTTCATAACGAATATGCTATAAAAAAGCAAATTTTGTTTAGGAGAAAATGTGAAATTTTATATTTTGCCCCCATATGGGGATTAATTTCTTCCCGTTTTTCTTCTCATTCTACTGAGCTAAGGCAGTTTCAAATCGAGCTGTCACAACTGATACCACCTTGTATTATTGCATCATGTATTTAGATAACCTTAAAATCCAAAACAAAATTTCATCAAAATCGTGAGAGCCGTTTCCGAGAACCCTATGGATGTATACAAGAATTGCTCTGTTAATGCAATAAGATGTGTGTATGTAGATAGTTATGGATATGGCTTATGGCAAGGTGTCAAAAATATGACTAAATGCGTGGTTAATGGAGCAATAATTGAAGCAGCAAGCAATGTCTGCGGTCTTGCGACATCTACTATAGCTGCCGTGTAAAAGAGCGCAAATTCGGTGTTGGATTCGTGGTAGGAGAGAGACTCCGTCGCCGAATACTGTCGTTAACCCTGGTGGACGAGCGTCCAGCCACAATCCGCATCAAAGCGAGATTTTTCAACATCTCGCTCATCTGCGCCTACGACCCGACGAAACAAAAGAACGAAGCGTCTTTGTGCCCTTTGAGTGTACTGCCCCCATCACGATATAAAACTCGTGCTTGGCGATTTCAATGCCAGGGTGGGCAAGGAAGGTATATTTGGAACAACTGTAGGAAAATTCACCCGCCACGACGAAACTTCCTACCACTAACTGAGCTTGATCGACTTCCCGAGCTACGGTGTCTCCGGATCGAAAAACGNTACGACCCGACGAAACAAAAGAACGAAGCGTCTTTGTGCCCTTTGAGTGTACTGCCCCCATCACGATATAAAACTCGTGCTTGGCGATTTCAATGCCAGGGTGGGCAAGGAAGGTATAT
>NW_016184841.1:0-5087 GCF_001687245.7 Rhagoletis zephyria | reverse complement strand
TGAATCTCGGTGAAAAAAGAAATCGATTGGTACGTATCACATTTCCATGTATAGTGAATTTTTCCATGACAGCTTTCATCACTAACTGTTATGTTAGGTCGGAGTAAGATAATAAAATTGTAGGATATTTTTCGATAAATTTGTAATAGATACTTTGCGCTCAGGATTTTTACCGCACATTTGTTACAAATTTTCGTAGGCACAAAAGCAAAATGAAAATATCCGGCTGTACTTTAGAAGTCCGAGTGGTTTTTTCTCACTCGGATGTCGGCCAAGCACACAGCAGTGACTAGCATCCGAAACGAGCTGAATGGCAAATTGGACCTTTGAAAGGACCCACTCCAAACTTTGAGAACTTCCTTCATTTTTAAAAGCTGTTAATGGCGTCAAAATACCGAACACCGAATGCGGCATAGATACAGGACACCAGGAGAAATACAGAACATTTGCCGTCCCGTATAAAATTAGTAAATTTTCGAGACAATTAACGAAAAAAGGCGATTGCCCCGTACAATATAGGATGGATGGTCACCGTACCCATAGATAAATTTCATGCTTAACATTTCCGTTGACCATCAACTCGGAAAAAGATTTCCGTTGAGTACTGAATTCCTTTAACATTCTAGCGTCAGCCTCATGTCCCGATAACCACCAAAGGATGACACGGTTTTGAGTACTTAATTGGTTCAATAGAGTTTTTTGTTTGTACACAAGTGTGGTTTTGAATGTGTCTTAGCACTTTTTAGTCCTTCTATGAAAGCAGTCGCGGGAGCAAATTTTAATTGCGAGTCATTGGTCCTGTAGTTTATTAAGAAGTTTAATTTTCGGCCTGAGAACAATGCTATCCATCTGATATGGGTGCCAGGGCACATGGGCGTCGAAGGAAATGAGGAACCTGACGAGTTAGCCTGCGGTAGATTCTATCACGATAAAGAAAGGGCCTAGGTAAGGAAATACTAAACAAAGGGAATTTTCACAATCTCGATATTTGGAGAGCGATCTTTGTTGTTTTTGTGAGTCCGTAAAAGCGTCATCTTTGCTACTCCTCCTTGAGTATGAGGCCGTTTCACGGAGAAGGAAGAGGTGCATAGGACATCGATGGCTAAGAGAAGAGCACATACACTATCTACCCGCTGGATCCTAAGGGCTAGTGATGTAATGAGTTGAGGGCACAATAGGCCTATTGGTCGCAATGCAAACTCTATTTATCTATCTATCTATCTATTTATAGTCCAATGTATCTCCAACTTGGATTATGAAAATAATAATTATAGATTTTTCGTCGTCAGCGTTAGCATCTTTTTTTCAGGCATTTCTTCGGCTAGTTGGATACTTAATGGACTGTGTAGTTGTAACCTTTAACCATAGCTGTTTTACCGCACCGGTTTAGAGTACTTTCACAAACTTTGTAGTCGCTATTTAATGACCAGTAAATACAACCTTTTATTTATTAATTTTATAATCGCTAAACGACAGTCTTGTAAAACCTTTAATAAACCATTTTCATGGCCAAGACATAAATGTCAGCAGCATAGCACAACATAGCGCTAGGCATTCGGCACATTTTTCACAGTCACTTTTGATTGATGGAAAAAGTCAAATTTGAAACCACAACCAAACTGAGCAACTAGACAATATAGACNCATGAATAAAAATAGAGTCTTAAAATAATTTTAGTTAGTTAGTTAGTTTCTTAAACCAGTCTTTGAAAAAGGTTCAAAAACAACATCAAAAATCTCATTACTATGATTCGGTTGAAAATTTTTTAAATATTTCTATGCGAATTTTTTAAACTTAAACAGTTTTATCTTCTGAGGTGATTTTTTTTTTTTCTCAAAAAATACTTTAAAAACTATTTTTATTAAAAAAAAATCGCCATTTTGCAAATCGATCCAACTCACTTGAATTATAAGATTTTTTCGAAATATTTTGGCGCAAGTCTAAAAATATAATAGATTTTATAATTCTAATGGAAAAACAGTACCGATTTTTTTTTTTATGGCGAGTGATGCACTCTCATGTACATAGCGGCAATGGTGCGGCGGTGATGCTGCAGTGGTAAAGGCGACTGTGACGGACTGTCCTAGCTGTGTGACGGCTGCCGTTAACTTTGTCAATCGCTGCTAACTATGACTCTTGAAAGTGACGGCGACTGGAGTGGCTGGCGTCATTTCATTTTTTCTTCACTTTTATCTCTGCCTTTTTTACGAATGCGGTGCGCTTGTGTCTATGAACCCCTCCTAAACAGCGCGCTCGCTACTCTACGAGTCCGTTTATAGGCAATGCGTCGACGCGACCGTTCTGACCTTAGCCACTGGCATAATGAAAAATGCAAAAGAGAAATTGCGCATTCATTGCTGATGCTGCAGCATCAAAAAAAAAGAAATAAATGAATTAAAATAAAAAAGGAAAATGGGGGAAAATATGCAGCAATCATAATGTAAGCAACACACATACATACATGCATACATACATATGTTTGTACATAGAAGTACTAGACAAAAATATACGTAAATAAATTTGTGTGAGGCTAGACTTTTGAAGACGAAAATAAACCAAAAAAATACTGTGATACTTGTGACTAAACATAATATGGCTCGTAAAATTTTTGTTGTTGATAGGAACCTGCTTTTTGGTATGCGGCGAATTCGCCACACAAATTAGCATTTGGGTAAAATTGAATTGGGCAGAGTTGGAAAGCGCGAAAAATGTGAAAAGCAAATATTTTGTTATGACAATTATTTAAGCGGCAAATGAAGCTTGAAAATTTTTACAAATAATAAATTTAAAAAAAATTTTCTCAATTAAGAGGAACTAAACTCGAATGATTCGGATAAAAGATAAAAGGGAAAGTCTTAAAGAGACTTTTTCATGATTTTTCGTGTTTTATTTTGTTGAATTTATTTATTTTATTTTTTTCGACTATAGAAAAACTTCCATGTAAATGGTACAGTTAAATCTTAACTTCGTTTTTTATTCATGCCTAAAACGGCAAAAAAAAGTCGCCAAAATGTATTAGATTCATATATATATGTATCACCATCTTCAAAATTGACATTATAGGCGACTCTATAGTACAACTATGTGCTCAGCGAATCAGTTCTTAAAAGCCAAAGGCACCGAACAACTTTTTAATACTTCAGAGTTTGCTACTCGAGGGCAGGAACGATCAAAGCGAACTTTTACTCGTTGCTGATCTATGTATGCACCGACTTTCTATGTACACTTGTGATAAGCTGATTTTGCCAGCAACGTTTTGATCAACTTTGGCTATTTTTGTTTTCTTTATTTAATATTTATTATTTTTTCTTTTCATAAAAGTGTAGCTCATTTTATAAGAAACACCATATAAATTCACAATTTAATCTTTGTGCAAAAATTATAAAAAATCTGCAAAGTTGCAGCTAAATTTTCAAATTTTAAGTTGCTGAAGAATCTCATTAACTTTTTATACTTTTTTTCTGACAGCATAACGAATTTTTTCCATACTAAATATATTTGAAATTTTTTTTTTTAGCTGAAACTTTGCAGATTTTTTATAATTTTGGCATAAAGTTTGAAATGTGGATTGAAATGGTGTTTTTTATAAAATAAGCTAGACTGTTATGAAAAAATAATAAACTAAATATATGATGAAGTAAACAAATGAAAATCCACTAGGCCATGCTAGCCAAAAAACATTAGGGTAAACGTACCACTGGGACTTCATTCATTGTCCCCCCGCATTGAAAGCAAGCGGAAGATGGCCTTCAGTGGTGAATACTCATCGCATCCAGGAACCGACATTGCCTGAATTTCACACCGGGGCACACTGGCATCTTGGACGAAGGAGTGGTAGATATTCCCGCAGGAAATGAGATTGAACAGGGATTCCTAGGCGAAAGGTCCTCTCTCGGCCTGCAAAGAGCCTAAAATTGCTCCACAGTGCTATCTAAGGATTAAACAAGGCAATAACGTAGGAGGCGAAATAACTATAGGAAGCGTTAATTTCTTATAGGACAGCGAAAATCACGCCGCTCCGCTACAGTGTAAAAACTACTCACTAGGGATCGTAACTAATATTTATTTTTTTCATCGATATGTTTTCGATCAAAAATTAAGAGTTCAAATTTTAATTTTATTGTTTTCAATCAAAATTAACAGTTAATATGTCACTTTTATTTTTTCGATCAACAATGACACTTACGCTTACATGTGGCAGTAACTTAAGCGCTTACAAGCAGATGAAAAAACGATTAAACGTTTACTTCTGATCGAAAAAATATTAGTTAATTTTATATTTTAATTTTTATCAAAAAAAAAATACATATTATACTTTAACTTTTATTTTTAATTGGAAAAATTAAAGTCAAATTTTAACTCTTATTTTTGATCGAAAAAATAAAAATCAAATTTTAACTGTTATTTTTGACTGAAAAATACGGATGAAAAAAATTATTAATTGTTGACCGTTTTGCAAAAAAAAAAACATCAAATCATTTGTGATAATTTTTTTCGTGTAGGCATATTTTTCCGGCTGACTTCTTGAATTAAAATTTGGAAAATAACTGTTCGAAAGGCAAACTAGAACATCGCGACCACTGTGCCTACATACAAGTGGCAAATCTTTTTGTTCTGCCTGGAAACCCGCCGAAAGCTACCTGGAAAATACCTGTCAAAATGTTTAAATATACTGCCAAAATATTAGACAGGGTGTTTAAAGTGATCTAAAAAGGCAAAAGTTATTAAAATAAAGTAAAACTATTGGCAAAATATGCATTGAATTATGTAAATGAATTCCTGCATTTATATGCCATTTTAGTATTTTAAAGCGTTTTGGTCAATAACTCTAACACTTAATAGAACTTTTTTGCTGTTTTTCTCAGAGTCAGTTTAAAGTTTTTTTTCATAGATATTGGGTGTAACCCTGTAGCAAATAAAATCAGGTGATCTCAGCTGTGAGGCATTTCTGCAAAACATCTGATTCTTTTTTCACTTGGCTCTGCTTTTTTCCTTCACAGTAGGAAAAAGCAGACCAACGAACTAGCCAATTGCTATAACTCGCCTGCACTTTCTTAGTAACACTAGGAAGCAAATAATGCTATATA
>NW_016184840.1:0-5087 GCF_001687245.7 Rhagoletis zephyria | reverse complement strand
TTTTTGAGCTATGGTTCCTGAGCAACTTTGCTTAGAATTATACGTAGAATCATACGCATAGTCGAAAAAATCTTTCATGTAAATTGGCCCGCCCTAATGCAGCTCTAACAATTCCGCGGTCCAATTAAGGGACCCTCCCTGCAGGTTAACACTTTTAAATTATTGCATGTTTGTATTTACATATACATATAAATATACATAAGTATGCTCGACTTCAATGAATACATATATATTCCTCTAGGAGATGCGTGAAAAATCAAAAAATCAATCATAACTAATAAACAGGAAATTCAAAGGCGGGTTGGTTTTGAAGCCAGCGGCTTTAATCCTATAATTACGCATCGTTGCCTAAATAAAACTCATGCGACCAACCCCTCTGCGAAAGCGAGAGAGAGAGAGATCTCCCGGCAATCTATACCTCAACAAAAACAAAACAAAAAACTATGAAATGATATGCGCGCATTTGCTAGATGAGCTGTCAAAATGACATTGACTCCACTATTTGATGAGGGTACNCAAAAACGAATTATAAAATAGGTTTATTGCAGACGCAAGTGCAGCAGCGCATTACGCATCGCTTGTTTTTACAGCGAATTCACTAATCTTGCGCGCAGACTCACTTGGCATTGCCATGGAAGTCAAATAATTGTGCGCGTTCACTTGGCTTGCTCTACGAAATTTGGCATAAACATTCAAATGAAATGATAGTTTTGGAAATTCCTGAAATATGAGTAAGTAAAACAGTTAACATGTTGATATGTTTACGTCAATGGCAGGCGTTGTAAAGACACTCCAAAAAAAAAAAAGATGATCAATCTGCTGTAAGTTAGCTGGCGACAAGTGGCGACATTTTTGTGCAAATGTACTGAACGGCACGAAAAAATTAGCCGACTGCTGCCCAAAGGTCATTGAATAACTTGACAGGTAGGTACGTAACCGTTCTGTAATACCCACTGCTAAATTAGATAAAATCAACATACATATTTGCGGGCGGTGTTATTGTGGTTCTTTAAAAATCTTATCCAATTTAATTGTGGTCTGCTCTTTAATTGCGCTACCCGCAGTTTATGTGGTTTTGAGTGGGCTCATTGTGTGGTCGGTATTCATTGGTAAGCGCACAGTGTTTTGAGTAGTTCATTGTCATAAATATATATATATTTTTTTTAATTTTCATTATGTACATAATTATTATGCTTTGTGTACGCTCATACAGTTAGAGAGGGTTGCCTTCAATTTCTGANAATTTTCATTATGTACATAATTATTATGCTTTGTGTACGCTCATACAGTTAGAGAGGGTTGCCTTCAATTTCTGATCAATTCGTAATGATTGTGAGATGAGTCTCAGAGCAAAAGGATATAGGGCATTTTTATAAAAGTCCTGCGCGAAATATTGTCGTAGAAGAAAGTTAACACTGTTCCTTTGATCCCAGTACCTCCTGGAGACAAGAATTTTGGATTTTTTTGGGAAAAATCCTGCCCAGTTCAGAAAGGTATAACCTTATCTTATAAGATTGAAATCTCTTAATCCGTTAGGAAAGTGAGTTTTTTCGCTACAACCGATATAATCGTGATCTCACAGTTATATCTTCTGTGTTCCATTCCGCTTCTGTGAAAGTTTAAAGCTACTCAACCGGCTCTTTATTTACAAATATACATATATACATGCATATCGTCACCTGAAATGCAAAAAGACGTAACAGCATCGTAACTAAAATGGAAAAGGTCCTGACTAATATTTTTTATTATATTTTCCATAAAATGATGTGGGTGTTGCAATTCGATGAATCTCTCATATCAATCAAAAACTGAATTTTGAATTTTTTTATTAGCTACGACTTTTTGTATTTCAGCGACGATGTCTGTTACTTCGTTTTGTATTTCAGGTGACGAGGTTTTATTTTTTAAATCAAATCTTAATAAACTGACCTTAGTGAAATTATAAAAAATACTACTGATCCCTCCAAAAATTCATGTATATGAAAAATATATTTTTGCGATACTTTCTCAAGTTTTTTTTTCTTTCTTTTGTTTTAAATAAAACTGTATTAAAAGTTGTTTTATCGTTTTATACTAAAAACAAAAATGTTGTATGTTCGAATTCGATGCTTTTGAAATGTCCCGTATGTTGTCCACGGAAATCTGCTCGCCGTAGTTATCGGTCATATCTATAGCACGCCATTTCAAAGTGATATTGTTATTTATTTGTTTTTTTATTTGTTATTATTATTGTTATTGTTTATGTTTATTTATTTGGTTTTTAGAATTTTTAATCAACCCAAGTTTAAAACTCTTGAGCAGAAAAAAATCTAAAAAATCATCGATAATTTTTAGCTGCTTGAAACTTGCGCAATATCAGATTAAATTTGAATGGGCTATAAAACTGTGTACTCAGAACAATTCTAACACTTCTGAGAAAAAAGTTTGAAATTTGGGTGAAAATTCTAAATCTACTCCATTGTAGCCGACTGAATTGCGGCTCAAGCACACTGTATTTACAATTTTGATCAGCTAACTTGTCACACGTGTCAACAACTAAAACAATAATTGCCCCTATATTTTTCATTAAACCACAAGCAAAAAAAGGTAATCCCCTAAATCAAAAACAACTACAATTTCCACTCAGAAAAGTGACTGCGGTAGGTCCACACAGATCATCTTCGTAAGCATCAACAGCAAGAGTGGCATCTGCGACAAATAACACTCCCTTCTGCATTTCTTCGATTGTCATTATTTTGGTGGGTGTGAACCCGACATGTCGACGCACTTTGGAGAAAGTACGCGATGCGTTCACAAATTTCATCTAGATTTAACAAAAAATAATAATTGCGCAACAACTGCCGTTGACCCAAATACCAATGTTGGTGATTCACTTGACAATTGCCGGTTAGTTGAGTAATCTGATGCCAAGCAAATACAAATTCTCAATTATCAGGCACTCAACAATGCTACTTGGGAGGTCCTTAAATGAACAAACAATTAAGCAAGGACACATATTTACAGAGAAGCCAATTTAGATTTTGGTCGCAATATTTTCTCTGCTTTTAAAGAATAGAATTTCGTATGCGGCCCACCTATGAACTCGAAATTAATTAGACGCAAAAATATTCTCACAAATTCATTAAAGTTATTTGAACACATTTTATTATAATTATTGTCTGCGAATGAACGCAAAAACTCATAATAAATAGTTAATTAACAGTAAAGCAATTAGGCTCACATATTTCTGTAAAAGATGTATAAATAAATTACAAAAAGCTCATTTTCATGGCGGCGCGTCTCAAAGGTTTAGCGTTGATCATTGACCGCTGACCGCTGACCGTTGCGTACCACCACCACCACCACCACCACCACCAACAAACGCCGTACACCGTACCAGGGTTGAAAAATGGAAATTTGAGATTGTACCTAATATCATAAAATAAATGTACCTAAATGAGACAGATTGTACCTAAAAAAGTTACATCATTCATTTGTAGTTTTTTTTTTATAAATGTTTTTTAAAACATGTATACAAAAGATGGATGCTTTTTTTTTTTACTGAGCCTATATCTATGGACTACATGTAATCTAATGGGAATCGGAGAAGCGATGTTTTTGTCTAACTTTGGCTACTGAAAAATATTGGCGAAAAAGACAAAAAACACACTTTGCGAAGTATACTTCTTTATCCAGCTTTTTATAAAACAACAGGAAAAGTCTGCTTATTTATCCGATTCCTTTCGATAGGTGCAGCAAGTCTAGAGAAAATAATCAAATTGCAGGAAGTAACTTCGAAAGCATTTTAAATATATTTCCAGAAATCAAAAAGCGAATATGGGTCAAATAGCTATAGTTCTCATCTAAAGAAAATATGAAATTTGAAGCCATCCTAGACACTGAACTGTGTGTGTGAATAAAGGCTGGTTTTCATTATGTCATATTTTGACAACAAAATTTGTCGCCATATTTTGACACAACTTTCTTTCCTTTATCCCTACCTTTATCGATGATATTATGGGCCAAAAACTTACAAATAGCCGCTTTAGCAGCGGATGTACACGCCTGAAAGCCTATTCTGATCTAAATCAATCAAAAGATTATCTTTTAGTCCCATTTGACAATTTGTTTTCACTCATTTGACCGCAAATGCCATTGAATTTGACTTAGTGGAAATAACCGTTAAAATTAATAGAAAAAAATACGAATTTGAGGATAGCTAAGCAAAGTGTTAATTTTTGTAGTGGCTGCTCTAAATGCAATGTAAAATGTTTAAGATAATACATAATATGACTTTTTTAATTTCTTCCTTTTGACCACTTTTCTTTAAAATTGTTTATTCCTCAAAATGAACGGTTAAGGAAAAAGAAAAAAAAACTAAAAATGCATCTGATCAAAAGATGATTGTACCTAAAATCTAGTGGCTGTACCTAATGTACCTTTAAGTCATCAAACGTCGGAAAAAGGTACAAGTGTACCTACTTTTTCATCCCTGCACCGTACGCCGTCCAACGTCCAGCGGCCATCATTTGTCTAATGGCCGCGTGCAGTCGCAACCATAGCATTGTCTCCGCTTTCTGCGAAATCTTCAAGCGGAGATAAGCGTCAAACGCTTTGTATTTTGCATAATTGGCTTGGCTGTGACTCGCTCGGCTATTATCGTTTACATATATGTACGTATGCGTATTCACACATAAGAGTATGTCGCCTATGTCGGCTTTTATGAAAATTCCTTTTCATCTTTCTTGATAGCAATGCTAGTTATTGAGGCAATTTTGTTGCCAATGTTTTTCAAAGGTTAACAATGGCAAATGTTTGTTTTTGATTAATTAATCACGCAGTAAATGGCAAATTGTGAGCGAGCAGCTGTCGTTTACGCCTTGCGTCTGGTTAGTAAGCGGCTATAAAAGTAACAAACACATTTTGCAAGTAAATATTAGTTTAATAAGAACTTAATAAGCTGTATGCTGCTTAAAAGCCAGTGAATACTTATTCCAAATTTTCGTGAATAAGCTTGTCGAGTTGAAGGTATTTTTTTGCAAGCTTCTATGAAATTTAACATTAGAGATCCGTACTTCGCCTATAATAGCTCCAGATATATGCGCTTT
>NW_016184839.1:0-5087 GCF_001687245.7 Rhagoletis zephyria | reverse complement strand
TTATTAGGCGCCGCGAAGTTAGCGGGCATTGGCTAGTCAATAATAAAATCAATAAAATTTTCTGAGCCTATACCTCCGTATACTTCCCGTTGTCAACTTATTAACTTAAGTTCGTTAAATACTAGGCGTTCTTTCCTAGCAGCCTCTTTTGTGGCCAAAATATTGGAGGGCACAGTCGATTGTCCTAATCTTTTGGATAAGTTAGCATTAAACGTCCCGTCTCATAATTTGCGTCGTGTTTCTTTANCTCTCTCATTTGGAACAGTTCGTTTTGTCCTACTTAATTATTTTAGGTAGTATATAAGCTCTCTTGTTTTATAGTCAGTAAGGATTTATTCCATTTGATTAAATAAATAAATAAATAAATAAATATAGCAGCAGGCAGGTACCTACATATGTACATACATATATCGTTCTTTTGCTGCAAGAGTGTTATAATCCAAAAGAAAAGTATGCAGAAATGACCGCCAGGTATTCTTCCAAATATGTTGTGTAGAAATTTCTTAGCTGTACCTATTACCAGTAGCTCACTAGAACAAAATATGTATTAATTTTAACTATGAGAGTAATGTTTTTTGCTTTTTTTTGATATCCACTATTTATTGCAATCGGTATATTTTACATTTAGCAATTAATTTATCTTAACTTTTAATTTTCTAACGGCGTGTGTGGATGTCACAACGAAGGGGGTAAAATTGTTCATAATAAGAACAATAAAACGAATGAAAAAAAAAACAAAAAAATCAGATATACACCTTGCCGATCAGCTGATGATAAAATTCGTGGAACTTGCCTGAGCTCTTAACTGCAGTTAATTCGTTTTTTTTTATGGCTGTAATGGGTTTTTGTGTTCGCACAGTTGGAGGACGAGAGCTTGCTGTTAGCTTCTTGCGCTTGTTGGGCGAAGTTAAAGCGTCTCCCTTTCCTAAGCCGTAGAAAAGCTCTAGACCCTAACTTTGCAAATTTATCGGCAATCGCGTTTTCATTCATGCCAATGTGTCAAGGAACCCAGAAAATCCAAACTCAATTAAATAGATCAATATCGATCAGCTTATTAGGGCACGCCCACATCTGCTTAGATGTTAACTAATGATGGGGTTAAATAGCCCCTTGGCCGTCAGACGAGATCACAGTGTTCAGATTCCGGTAGTTGCATTGGAAATCGTAGTCCGCACTCCATTTTTTGCGGTATTTTCCTGCTGACAAAATGGGCATTTGCTCTAGCTTCGGAGTATATCAACCTCGGTCGGAACACACTCATCTCGGTTTCTTCTTCAGTCAATAAGCCATCCTTGCCCAGCGGGTTTTATTTCCAAAATCAGTTGTCAACTTTTTTATAAAACTAAACTTGGTATTGTAATTTCGGGCTACTGCTTTGTTGGAATATCGGTCTTGCTACGACTCAGAAAGCCTTCTGCCCCCTTGTTATTGGCACCAGATCCTTCGAGATACGTCTGTGCTTGAGTATGGATATGAATATGAAGAAAACTTAGATTTTTAATAAATTCTAAGCATGCTGTTGAACAAGTTCCAGTACAGTGAAAGAAATATTAGAATGTATGTGCCAAAGGAATTATATATAGGCCCAGAGAAAATTGTTTTGAGCAAATTCCATATATGTAGTATTTTAAAATTTTAATGTAAGTATTCGCGAATTCAATGCAAAATTATTCTAACTTATTTTCGATTTTAATGCATTCGCAAGACATTAATAATTTCAACTTTTTCCGCGATAAACAAATAAGTTAATTAAAATAAACTAAACTCACGTTAGTAATTTAATTGTGAACTCAAACGGGGTGGCATATTGTACTAGTATGTGTGTAGGAATCGGTTTCATTGAAGTTAGAGTGTCAACATTAGAAATATTAGGCAAAAAGTACAAAATAGTAAATTTGTTGTATCAAATTAAGAAAACACACAATTAGTAATAGTTACGCACAGATGTCAAAGTACAAAAAAATACATAAGTAAATAAATATTTGGTGCTCATATTTTTGTTAAGTATTTGGTATAGTTTCTCTCACAATTTGCAGTGTGCATATGGATGGGCAAATGACAAAAATGTACCGGTATATATCGTATCGATATTGTTTAACAGTATCGGTACACGCAGAGTAAAAATATCACTATTTCGATATATCGATATCTTGCAATAAAGACGCAATTACCTAAGGTATTCTCAAAATATTCCATACTGAAAAAAATAATGCATATTTATCAGTTTTATTAGTTTCCTTTTATTACTAAAAAATGGATGAGAAAAGGGTGAAACTGTGATTTATATGGTTTATTTTATAGAATGAACTATATTACAATTAATTTGAAAAATTGTTCATGTAAATAATTGTGGATATTATATTAGAACAAGTGGTACACTTACATGTGACGCTGACTGTATATCCAAAAAATACCTGGGAACATACATCTTTTGGTTATTCGTTCTCATTACACGAAAAAACTTTGTACCTATTTGTTTTATTAGATTAACTTATCATTAGAAGCCTTTAAATAAAAAATCTCTCACTACGTAAAAAACAATTTCACTTTTTTTGCTGGCAATATCAATTGCAAAAGGTATGGGAGCGATAACACACAAAAAAAAATTATCAAAGACAAAAAACAAGCTATGCCGGAAAATATGAATTTAATTTATTTATGTGTTGGTAGAACACTAAAAACTAAAAGTGTAATAAATAATGCGGTAATTTTGTAATTTTGCCAAAGTGGAAACTATCATAAAAGCATTCATTTCCACTCAACTGCTCGCCACTTGGTAGCTTGTTGATTGGCGATCACATGAGCCCACCGCATAAACCCCTCTCGCCACACATAAACAACAAACAATCAGTGCTGTCGTCATCAATTACAAATATACTACGTTTATACGTACGTAATACAAATACCTATACAAATCAACGCACGCACTTCAGCCGATTGCAGTTCATTTGCCGTTGAAATTTGTCATTCACTTTTCTTTCATTAAGGAAAGAATAACTTCTGAATATGGAGAAAATTAATTAACTGCCACGCCCCGCACCCAAGTGGGCGGAAAAACTATATATGCTCCAATTTCCATGAAACGTATACATACATATATGTGTTCAAAGAGAACTCAAATGTAAAATATGATCCACTTAAAAAATCGACCGACTTGCCATTTTGTGCGTGCGGTATAGTTATGACAAGCACTATACATATATATTAAGGTAACGATTGTAATAACGCACGAGTGTGCAACTACGATAATACTCCTTTTATTTCTTTTTATTTGGCGCTGTAACCGCCTGAGCGCTTTTGATCGAGTTCAACAAAGCGCGCCAGTCGTTTATCTTCTGTGCCAACTGGCGCCAATTGGAAAAACCAAGTCCTTCTCCACTTAGTCTTTCCATCGCGGTGGGGACCTCCCTCTTCCTCTGCTACCACCAGCTGGCACCAAATTGAACACTTTCATAGCTGGAAGCTACAGGCCTGCAAAATTAAAAAAAATTGGTTTATGCCATCTCACATGTGGTATTCTATTTGGCCTATACACTTTCGAACAATTCGATTCCCGACCATAAAACTACTAAAGATGTGTGCTTTTATGACAATTGCTTTGAATACAGTTGCCGCCTTAAACAAAGAAGAACTATTTGCTTTAGCAAATTAATTTTAAATACCACTTGGAATATGAAATGAAAGAAAAAAAATTTGTGTATGCAAATTAATATCAAAATTCATGCGTAAATTTTCCAGGAAGCTAATAAGTTGTATAAATTGAATTTGTGGACAAAAATTCGAAGAGCAAATATTGAATCGCACAGCAGTGCTGATAATGAAGTTGGCGTTATTGGCCTACTTGTGTCACGATGCAGTCGGCCCACGTTTATATAATTGTGCATATACACAAACACTACATACATACATATGTATGTTAACATAAGTATATAAATATGTATAAGCACATAAGTGTGTATGAATTTGGAAGCAGTAAACCAAATTCTCATCCAAGCAAATCCAAAATGCAAACAATACAAAAAAGTAAATACAGGCGTGTATGATAATAAAGTTACTTAGATATAGAAATATTACCAGCATTTTTTGCCAGACCATGAGAAAGCAACAAAAAAAAAATAATAATAGTGAAAAAAGAAATCGAAAGCTTCTGATAGGCATATAAGCATGCACATACATTTGTATGTATGTATTTGTTTGCATGTACCCTGCAAAAATGGCGACTACCCCATGCATGCATGTAAAGAGTACTCTCTAAGGGTCAAGGAGTACACAAAAATTAACCATAATGCATATAAAAAAAATGGTTCAATTAACATGGCGATGTCCTCGGCCAGGGCCATATACTCCACAGCTCTGCATTACATCAGAGTAGCAGGCTTATTTCTACACTTCACAGATGCTTTTTCATTGTTCGTATATAGAAAACAAAAATTTTTATTCATATTTTAACATTGTGCCTCTGATCAGATTCGAACCCGGACCTTCTANTATATAGAAAACAAAAATTTTTATTCATATTTTAACATTGTGCCTCTGATCAGATTCGAACCCGGACCTTCTAGAAGTTAGCAAATAACAGCCTTCAAATGTTCAACTGGAATAAATTTTCTTCGTCGTTTGACTTTGTTCTTCATTTCGAACCCAAATTTGTTGGAAGCTAACAAATAACCTCAAGCATCTCTACACATTTAGCTACAGCCAGACATACAAATGTGCTTTCAAATGTTCAACTTCAATTACATTTCGTTAAAGCACGAGCAGTGATCGGGTAACTATAAGTTGGTGCAGAGACACGATTTGGTCCGCTACAGCATGACGACGGAGCACTTTGTAAATACTCTAATATGCCACAAATAGCCTACATGGTCCAACAATTTTTGCAGGGTAAGAATGTTACTTTTAATTAACCTATTGTTGGGGAGAGTAATCAAGCTGATATTTGCAAGCATATTATTGGGCTGTTAGCAAGTAGCGCCAGATTACTTGTGTATGAAACTATCATACATAAATATGTGCATGGAGCGTTCCATGCCGAAACGGACGGGGTTCACACTTCATGTGCTTGATTTGTTTCAAATTTTTAGGGT
>NW_016184838.1:0-5087 GCF_001687245.7 Rhagoletis zephyria | reverse complement strand
GATAATATATCATGTGGCTGGGGGAATCCGCAAAATTTAGAAAAAAATTGAATCGATTTTCAATTCTAGCTTGACTATTTAAGTACATATCTATATACATATATAAAAAAAAATGTTCCTGAGCGGTTCAGTTCTGCAGCTCTTAAGATTGAGATTAAAGATTACTTTAACTAATTTTCAAAAAGCCGAGGGGCTAGAGAAAATCTCACTGACTCCTCAGTCACCAGCCGTGATTCCACATAACAGCTCAGTCTGCTGGATCTTGCCGTCATGCTATCCATTTCTATCATTTATATCTAACCGCTATCCACTTCCATATCTAATCTGCAACCCGAAAGATGGGTTTCCAATCGGGTTATGTTAGACTCCAGTGGTGAAGAGGCATAAAATACATTGGATTTCCTAAGGCTTATGTGGCATCAACGAAAACATTATTGTTTATTTATTAGTTTTTCATTTTTATTTTTTTATTTTTTGAAAGAGGGACGACGGCATACAATTAGTACGGTCATCTTCGCTAAAAGACTACATCTTTATTTTAAGAGAACTATGTCTGTATGTAACTTTAAATGTGCTTAATTACTTGCCAGCGTTGATTAACAAGCACAGACAGCAATTTAAATAAGCGCCAGACGTTGATTGTTGCTCAAGAATAAAATGTGTCACAGCGAGCAGTGCGATAACCTCTGTGCGATCAATTTAAGGAGTATGTGCATTAGACTGCCTCGACAGAAAAAGTCTATCGTTTTTAAGACGTCCAACAAAATATTTCGGAAAAATGTTAAGATTTACTTGAGCCTAATAACTGAAAATACCTCCAAAAAGTAACTTTTAATGAATAAAAATTTAAAATATTTTCCCACTATTTTTGTTTATGTGCAAAAAAAGTCATTCGTGTCCCAATTTTTTTTTTCAAATATCAACACATGTTAATTCAACTTAGAGTGACGCTCGTTCATCCTACCTTTCTCTTTCATCCTAATGAGTTTATTAGCAAAGAAATAAAGAGAGCGAGAAAATACAAGTCTAAATCGGAAGAGTTTAGGTTCAGTTATTAATGTTTTTCTTATACCAATCTTTGAGAAAAGTTAAAAAAACAGCATCAAAAATCTCATCATTACGATTCCGTTCAAACATTTTTTTAATTTTTTTAAAATATTTTTATGCAAATATTTTAAGTTAAACCGTTTTGTCATTTGAGGGGATTTTTTCAAAAAAAATCTTTAAGAAACTATTTTTATTCATAAAAAACTCCATTTTGTGAGCTGTTTTCAAATCGGTCCAGCTCGCTTATATCCTAATATTTTTTCGTAATATTTTGGTGGGCGTCTTAAAATATAATAGATTTTATATTTCCAATGGAAAAACTTTACCGTTTATTATTTTTTTTTTGTATGGAGAGTGATGCAGTCTAATGTACATATGTACATCTTGAAAATGTTTAACATATATGTACATATTTGTATCTCGAGATTTGAAATTATGTACACATCAATTTTTTCTCTGATCTTGCATTTATTAAGCTTATGAAAAATTAAGAAAACTAGAGTGCATAATTATGATTGACAAGTTGTTTACGAAATTCCTTTTTNAACTTTACCGTTTATTATTTTTTTTTTGTATGGAGAGTGATGCAGTCTAATGTACATATGTACATCTTGAAAATGTTTAACATATATGTACATATTTGTATCTCGAGATTTGAAATTATGTACACATCAATTTTTTCTCTGATCTTGCATTTATTAAGCTTATGAAAAATTAAGAAAACTAGAGTGCATAATTATGATTGACAAGTTGTTTACGAAATTCCTTTTTTTTGTTGATATGTGTCACAAGCTTCTGTATGAACAGTTGAGGAAAAAACCTAATTCCCAGAGATTCGCAACTTCCTCAAGCAGAGCACACACAATAATTTGTTTACCATTATGAATTTGGATGAGGCTGAAATTAATATCTCCTTAACAGATACCTATATAGAGTATTTTAACTGAACTTTCAACGATTTGCATACAATTAGCCTTCAATTTTTCACAATCATCTGTGATATGCGTTGTTTTTTATTATTTACAAATTGACGTCATTAGCGAATGACGGAAGTGGAGCAATATCAATAATTTCAATTTATTTTCTGACGATATAAACACCTTCTTTATTATTCATCAAAATATTCGCAGTATTTAAGCGTCCTACTGATTATATTACAATTTTTAGCGAACACTTATAAAATATATAGACAGGCGGCAGCGTTAACGCGGATTAACGGCGCAGTTGAACCGATCAAAGTTATTGCCTGACTGTCGGCAGTATTGGGAATTGAGTGAGCCGCGAGGGCGTTGGGGCGAATTCCACGGCTAGCACGTACACAACTCTGCCAACTGCACATCCACCTTATAATCAAAACTTCAATATTGCATAAGCTGTTGGGGTAATGAATTGTCTTGTAACTTGATAATTCTGCCGGTGGTGAACATCACTGGATAAGTTGCTAACTAATGCTGAACTAACCAAAGTTGACAGCTGTCATCCACGCCCATTAAAACCCTTTTTAACTATCTACTTGTAGACCTTGTCGGAAAGCTTCAGGCAGGCTGAAATGCTGTAAAATTGAGTCACAGAATCGGTCACACCAAAATTCTAAGCAATTACCTCGAATTTTTAGGTCCCTGGACTACGGCGTTGTGTCTCCCTCTCCTCATAAGAAGTTTTTCGCACGTATTCCTTCTATAAATTACTTGAAAGACAATTCGGTATTGGGCCTTCAAGATAATAATATATCCGTTTACGCGGATTACTCCAAGCGAAATATAATAGTAGACAGCGGGATAGCGGGATTTAGGGGTGCGAAAATGGATTAATTGACACTTCGTCGTTCAGACAAAAAATAAGATGGTCAGAAAAACCTACACGTGGTTCGACCCGACAAATACGGCCCAGCTTTGATAAGAAAAGGTTCAAGCCGGTTTTGAAATAAACCGTTTTAAACCTCACTGGTTAAAATATTTCATTAAACTTGTTAATTAAACTGATCTTGGATTTCCAGACAGGTGGCAACCCTCTTCGTGAATTTGATTCCCATATACAATATTTTATTGTTGATTAAGTAGATTTTGAACTACAAAACAGGTGGCAACTCTCTTTAAAACCATCTCTGAAATAAAGCTTTCTTAAATCACTCCCGCTTGGTAGCCAGATAAAAACATTTATTTTAAATTGATATCAACATTTTCACCAGGTGGCAACACTCTTCACAATTATTTCAAAATAAATTGTTTTAGAATCCCTTTCGTTTAACATACACCTGTTTTAATATTTTAATTGGCCTATTCATAATATTATTTTAACTTTTGAAAAAGGTGGCAACTCCCTTCAGTTATTTTAAAGTTTAAAGTTCCGACTAAATACAACGACTGCTTTATCGATCACATGTTATATGCATGGACTCGAAAACGTCGGTACTGATGTTTAACTGGAGGTAGTGTTAACCAGACAATGAACAACCGGCCCCTTAAATGTATAAAAAACGGCATTTATATTATGGTTTGATATGTATTTAAATTCTAACAAAAATTATTTGGATCAACAGAAATGCAATTTTACCTACAGAAATTCCTACATACATATGTATGTAAGTATGTATTTACATTTACTGTACTTTTTGTTGAATTAAATTTGTACTTCAATTTTATTTCTATGTGAGAGCTGTCACAAGATCAATTACTTTCAATTGAATTGCTTCCGAGAAAACTTCGAACCGGCTTTCAAGGTTCGTATGTAGGCGGTTGTTAGCAAGTTAAGCTGTTATTGCCGGCTGTGCTGGCAATTTTACACAACAATAACAACATAAACAACAAAAGTAGGGTAGGTGAGGACAGGCGAGGGAGGTGACGTATGCGACAGACATTCTGTTGATTCAAAAATGATTTATAGCGAATTTCAAGAAAAAATAAATATTTATTCACCTTGTTTTGTGTCCTTAAATTTTAAATATTTATTTGTGTATACTTTTTTTCCACCTTTAAGGCGAGGATTTAAAAGCCACCACACCCAATCAGCATATGATTTGACACACCTATTCCAGCTAACATACTCAAAATTTGGATGTCAAATCTTTACATACGTACATATACATATACTCTATACTACATACATACATTCGCGAGCTTTGTATAATTTTATGACAAATTGGATTTATTAATTTCAACAACAAAATTTCATTTTTTAAACATACGTGTATAGGCTTACAATTGAAAGCCTTACAACCACAAAACCACAAAGCCACTTATGGCTGACAATCAGCACTAATAATTCTAATAAAATAGTAAATTCAATGCTAAAATTCCCAAAGCGCATGCTTAACCGCATTCGAATTGTGGATTCGTTTCGCTTCATAGGAAAAATGCTTTGACTGCCATATTTGAGAAATAAAGCTTGAGAGCATCTAATTTGTATGCGGCAAGCATGTAAAGTGATGCTAATTGCTTCAGCAAAACAACAACGCGCAAACAATAAAAACAAATAACGAAAAAGCAAACAAGCAAAGCTTAATGGAAAAAAATTGAATTTTTTTTGTTTACAATGGTTTTGCGTCAGGCAATGCCTTGATTTAGGTTTCGCACGTTTTTTTTTTTTCAAACAACAACAGCAACACCAATAAATACTAATTTACATTCAACGAGCTTTTTACACAATTGCATACAGCTTTCCCCGACTTTGAGCTGCCTCCCAAATCTGCAAGCGTACATTAACTACAATTAGTCATTACTTGAAAAAATGGTTATAATGCGATACTTTCGCAACTTCCTCCGAGTTGCGTCAAAAACCTGTCACAATCTTACACTTTGTCATATATTCAATTAACCGCCCGCCTATGTTTTTATTTCATTTGCCCGCAGGTCTCTCCAAGCTCACCACCAACGATCTAGAACCCGCGCTTCAATTCTGCTCACATCTCATTTACGGTTACGCCACCATCAGTCCAACATCTAACAAGCTTGTCAGCGGCAACGACAAACTCGATTTGGATATTGGCTCGGGTCTTTACCGCACTGTTACCAGTTTCAAGAAGAAGTTCCCACATTTGAAGG
>NW_016184837.1:0-5087 GCF_001687245.7 Rhagoletis zephyria | reverse complement strand
TTTTTCTTCATTTTTTCATTTTAGCGCCGCTAACTTGATTGAGCTCTTGATTCGCTATGCATGATTGCCTGCAACCAATCGCCAGCAACAACAACATCAACACCTATACGTCGCACACCAGTGCGTATGAGTGATGCAGCTAATACAAGTAGAGTTTTCAAGCAAAGAGTGCTTACTTCTGCGAGTGTGCGTGTGGGTTCGTGCGAGTTTGTCGCTGTTGCATAATTGCTGACATTGGATAGCCATTGCGAAAATTGTTTGTTGTTATTTGTGTTACAAGTTGCTGCTGTTTTCCACTGCAGTCTGTAATGTGCACTTTAATTGCCATGGATCGCAATGTATGCAAGAGCGCGCATCAAACACTGCCACATCCACGAAGCTTTAATTAGCGGCATTGCTACACCAAATGGTGTACTCTTTCTCCACCTGCGCTCATGTGTGCTTGTGTGTAAGTAAACAAACAGATAGCGTTACAGCAAATCAAGCGCATAGCATGTAATTGAGTGAGCGCTGAGTGGGTTGCAGAAAAATATGCGCGAAAATCTCATTACTTTGTCACGCGTTTATTCATTTCTGTTTTTTTGTGGCGACACCACCGCTCCGCTCTTCGCTCTCCAATTGCAAATAGTACAAGGTTTTCCTTCCCTCTGATTTTAGCAATTAGTTTTGTTGGCGCTTCATTTGTATAGCCTTTGCGCTTACGCATCATTAGCATACTTGATTAAAAGGGGCTGCGGGAGAGTTGATTATACTTTTTTCTTCATGGTGTTTGACATGGCGGTTGAGTGACGGTTGAGTGACGGTTGAGTTTGTTCTGTATATAATTGAGCATATGAAGTTTGGAGACGTATTATGTGTAGGGAAGCTGAGGGTGTTTTCAGTAATTATTTTTTATGTGGTTGCTATAACATACATTTTTAAATAAAGAAAAAAATATATAATACAGCATAATTTTTGGGGGGTTCTCGAAAGCCTTAATTGGCATTGTTTTTATGAGCGGTTCGATTTTGAATAATCTTGTTAGAGGGATATGGTGCTGGAGTTTTTAAAATATTATTTTTTGTGCTAAATTTTTTACTCGCTTTATCCTTTTTATTTTTTTTCGTTTTTGGGCTAAATAAATTACAAAAAATTTATATGTACTAATATATTACACAAAATATATTTGTACTAATATATTACAAAAAATCAATTGCAAAAATTTTACAAATTTGGAAAATATAAAAAAATTTCGTAGTAAATTAAAAAAAAAATAATGAGGTTGTTCACACTTGAATGGTTATCAGGATATGTGGTTATTTTTTTTATTCAGTTTACAATAATAAAATACACTACACAATAATAATTTTTAACCAGATAATCTGATAACCAAGCAAATGTGAAGAAACTCAATAATTTATAGAAAAAAAAATTAAAATTGTGAAACCAAATTATCAATTAAAGTAAATAAGCTAGATTTATTACTATTTATATATAATACCTTACGAAGTTTAAGAAAATACTCACTTGGTTAATTTTTTTAATAAATTCTCGCTTTGTATCTAAAGTGATAGCTTCTTGTGTTAAAAATAAGCTTTGCGAAAATTTTAGTATCTTTTTTTTTGAGAAAACTATTTTTTTTAATTCCTTACTCCTCAAGGGTTTAAACAATTTATTAGCCCTGCGAATCTAATTTTTTCTGAAAAATTTAAATAATAACCTTTTGTGATATTCCATACTGAGTTAAATAAAAAAAAAAACCGAACAAGCTTTGTTTTTGGAAAAATTCTTCTAAATAATTTTAATGAAAGAATCGTGTTTATAACTATGATCGGACAAATTTTTGAAATATTTTTATTTTTTAATTTTAAAATTATTTGTACTACGCTATTTTAACTGACTTCAAAAAAAGGAGGAATATATGTACATATATATTTTTTTAATGAATGTTACCGGATTTATTGGGATCACGTGTACGGTTTTTGATAATTCTTTTTTATTGGAAAGTTAGTACCTTAAGAGTGGTTCTATACTAATTTGGATCATTGGATCATGAAGAAATTCATGATTCTCCTAAATTTTTGTATAAGCTGATGTTGGTTGTGTTTTTTAAAACCTACTTGTTAATTTTAAAACTGTTTATTTATCTAGAAAAATTTATTTCTATTGAGTTTTTTAATTAATTGTTTTGATATGAGTTGAAATTTTTGGATATTAGTTTTTGGGGTATTATCATTTATTAAAACTTATTCAAAGCAAAATTCTAAAAAAATCAAATTTAAATTTAACTCCAAATTTTAAAATTTAATTCAGAAAATTTGTGTATTCTTGTTGAAATAATATTGTCTTCAAAAATTTTATTGACCTTGAGGCCGTTTTTAATGAAAATTTTTGTGGTAAGAATTTTTTTTTGAAATGTGAAAATTTCGGTTTCACTCCAATTTTTGCCTTTCTATTTTAGTTTTGTTTATAAGTTGAAATTTTTCACTTTCCATGCACAGTATGTATGTACATAAGTATAATTTTGAATTGTTTGAGAAACATTGTTGAGAAATTGTTTGAAAACAAAATAAGAAATTTGAAAATTTTGAGTTTATCTTATTTTAAAGCAAAACTAGTTTTTAATTTTTAGAACTTTTCTTTTGTTTGCTAATTTATTATTTCGTTTTGTCTTAAATTTTTTTCTGTTAGTTTATTCATTCTAAAAAATCATTCAAATCTAAAAAAAATATTTTTGTTAGCAATATTGTTTTACGAATAAATTTTATTTAATTTTTTTGTTTACCTGTTCTTTCATCATCCGGAATAAAAAGGATGTAGATTTGGAATACTTTTCTTTGCTTTTATTATTACGAGTACTCAAATAGGTTTTCATTTCAATTTTTCATCGGTTTTAGTGTCGTAGCTTAGAACAAAATTTTTGTTTAAAAGGCAGTTAAATTTTGAAAACCCGCTTGGGAAAATTAACATTAGTTTTCATGTTAATCAAAGTTCCAAAAAACCTTCTAAAATGTACTTTAATTGCAAAATTTTAAATTTAATTTTAAAAAGTTTAAAGTGAACGTAAAAATAATATCCTGCTCTTATCTTAAAGAAAGTTTACTTCTTTCATATTTTAAGCAAACATGTTTTTTAGTTTAACACTTTTTTATTATAAGCATTCTTTTTTATGGCGCAACAAGCACAATTTTACTTATTTAAATCAATCAATGTCTTCAAACTCTATAACTTCTAGGCGCGATGGTTTTTAGGTCCCTAACTTTCTATTTAAACTTCCTCAATTTAAGCTCCAGCGAACTGCATTCATTACCCGGTGGCGATATTCAAAATTTTTTTATTTTTTTTATTTTACTTTAATATCAGCTACAAAATGGACACTCAACATGCACTTTGCTTAATCACTTTAGCTAACGCTGTGTGTACATAAGTACAAGTACACGTCGCTTCTTCTGCTATTTTCTATCCACCTGCTGCATAGCTCGTTACCATCATTATAATCAAGCTAAGAAACTCTAACTGCAACTAATATACTTTCTTTCTAATTACAACTAATTGCAAGTTGAGTAAATGACTTTGTGCTACTTGCCATTCTCGCTTTGACGATAACTTTAGTGAGCGTAGTTTTTGCATACCTTCTTGATTGCATACATATGTATGTAGCAAAATGAGTGTATCTGCAAGTATGCGCTGTTTAATGGGATAGACTGCGCTAAGAAATGTCCTCTACAAAGACCCAGCTGCGCTTGTCAAATTCCGCTTAAGTAATTAAATATTTAAAACAACCAGCTAAATATTTGATTTTACAAGCAACTAGCTGCACATAGAGTTGCACAAAGCATTACCTTTTAGTTGTGAAAAATGCTTTTGAATCCTCGAACTGTTTGCCTATTCATGCGCTCGGAACTAATAATAATTCTTCTTGTAAGCTCTAGTTCTACTTACTCTACTATAATAATTCCATAGCACCAAACTTCCGATTCACTCTATTTCCGCTTAAGCGCAATCAACGTGGCAGCGTTCATGTATAACTTTATTTCAAAGGGTGTATTTGAAGAAAAAAAAACCCATAATTTTTTTTCTTTGCTGAAACTTTTATTTATTTCTTCGTTCCTGAAACCCCCGTTTATTTACACTTTTAAAGGTCACTAGCGCTGAAGTTTTGTTAGTTTGCTGATGTTGTTGTATATAAACCAATTTGTGTGTACATATTTGTGTGCCATAGTTTTTACTTGTCAACACTGTCACTTTGCTATCGCCCTTTCAAGCGCTTTTTAATTTTTCTATGTTCTTAACTGTCAACTCATCATTCTAACCAGTTAATTAATTTGCTCTTTCAAGCAAAAAATGGACAGCACAAAAGGGAAAGCAGAGACGCAAGGTATGCAAGGAAAGTAAAGTTTTCCAAAGCACAGCAGTTCTGTTTCTAATGATAAGTGAAAGCTACTAGTACCTGTCTAAAGAAACTTGCAAAAGTGCATATAGAAAATCTAACACAGTATTTCAAAAATACAAAAATAAAAGAAAGATAATGCTGCAATAAAAATTCACGCTTCCTCAGCATTAAGGCATATCATATTTTCTACACAACTCACACCTTCTACCTACCACACAAGCACTCAATACGCGACACCTCCATTGGCCAATGCACTCGCTCATATATTAAGTTCCTCATGCGCTTCACACCCTTTCCTCTTTTCCTGCTATTCCTTTCATTTACGGCCGGCCACTCAGTTAAATTTTCAATTAATTAAAATAATTGCTTCAATTCATTGCATTGCGTCGCCAATGTCCTCACCATTTTCCCGTGTGAGTTTTCCAGTAAAAATATACATTTGTATGTAAACGCATTTGCTTTCCATTACGCACACCTTAAATGTTATCTATGCTTGTTCATATTCAGTTAATCAGTTTGTCAATCAGCTTTTTCCCGCTTTTCAACTTGATGACTTTTCATTCATTAGTTGCCATTATAAATCTTTTCGCTTGGGCATTTGGTAAATTATAAAGTGGCGGCATTGGCGTCCGTTAGTCATTTACATTTCAATAGCAATGCTACGCATGTGTGTTGAGTGTGATTGTGTGTAAGTACATTAGCACATTTGTTTAGT
>NW_016184835.1:4824-5088 GCF_001687245.7 Rhagoletis zephyria | reverse complement strand
ATAGTAAACCCCTACAAAGAAATTGAAACGTATGTTGAAGAAAGTCGGACTAACAAGATCTATACGCGTAGATCCCGTTTTTTGCCCCTCTTAAAGAATTTTAAAAATTCTATACAAATTTCTTTTGTTTGAAATGCAACCGTGGACACTAGCTGCCAGAAAAACTTTCAAATTTGCGTTCGTACAGAAAATTGCAAGTTTATCTACATTAGAGAGAATTTGGGAGCATTTTTTCTTACTATCTGATATTTTGAGTGATAATTC
>NW_016184835.1:3592-4684 GCF_001687245.7 Rhagoletis zephyria | reverse complement strand
GCTTTACATTGAAATTTGTGCTCTTTTGTTTTAATTTTTACGCATTTCAGTGTTGGTTCTTTTAATTCAAGTTGGCCTTCGGTTTTTGGAATTTAAATAAGTTCTCAGCAAAAAAGTTTTTTTAAAAAAATACATATGTGTACATATTTAGTGTTTGTGTTTGTGTTTAGTGTTTTCAAAAAATGATGTTTTGTAATTTAGGCAGAATTGAATATGCGCTATCTGGGAAGACAATGTCTACACGTAATATTTATTCTGTTTGTTGGCACTTTATACAAACACAAACGCATCTTAAGTGTCTTAACAGTGAAACAATTTCTTATTTTCTAAGTTTGCGAATAAACCTTCACACTTAAAATTAAGACATTTATAACAAACATTTTGTGAAGAAAATCCCTTCTTCGTTTAAATTAAAAATAAGCGAAATCGGCCCAATTTCATACAACCCTGCCTGACATGAAAATTTTCTCCTCGATAAGGCTAGTAGCCATTTCTAACAAATTTTGGGTCGCTTAGTCAAGAATGGAAACATATATATCTACATATTTGAAATTTAAGAAAACGAGGCAAATAGCAAAATGGGCTAGTTTTTTCTGCAAAACGGCTAACAAATCGGCTGCCGGCTAAATCGAAATTTCTCCGGCTGTTTGCTATCGCAACCGGATAAATCTAGCCGGAAATTCTAAAATGGCAACACTGGTTGCGAGCGAGGCACTTATTTGCAGCAGCAGACGAGCGAGGCAAATGAGGCGAGTAAACGAGCGAGGCAAATGAGGCAAGCAGATAAGACAGGCAAACGGGTTGTTTGGTCAGCAAAAATGTATGGGATAAAAATTGCATCAACTAAGTTCGAGTAAAGGATTGTATGCACACATGCAATATGTATATACATACATATATACACATATCTATGTATTTATTTATGTATATATTCTCATGCACAGAAGAATAGATGCGTGCTATTTTGACCAGTTTTATTTACTAGGTANGATATGTATATAGCATTTTCAGTTTAAATTAAACTTTTTTCAAATTAAATGAAACCTTTTTCAGGTTAAGCGAAACCTTTTTCAAATTAATTGAAACCTTTTT
>NW_016184835.1:0-844 GCF_001687245.7 Rhagoletis zephyria | reverse complement strand
AAAAAGGGGCATGGCACCTCCCATACAAACCGGATTTTTCATACTGCATATCTCTGCAAGTGTTCATGGTAGAGTACTCGAACATTGTATGGAGATATATGAAATCAATCCCATACTCTTAGAGAAAATTGGGGCTATTTTATGAGGGGGCGTGGCGCCTTTCAAACGCATTGAAGCTATTACGTATCTTTGTATGCATATACACTTTTGCTAGGTTATTTAAGATGGCAATGAAAATATGCCTTCTGACAACCACCAAACCGTCATATTGGAAGATAAATGCGTCACTGAAAATCATGAACGTGAACTGTTGGTGAAAATATTGGACCAAAATGTTTCGATACAAAAAATTAATTTTGGGCGGGACGAAGTTCGCCGGGTCTGCTAGTTTCTTATAAAATTTCAACTTATACACTTAGGTCTCTTTTTACGCGGTTTTTTTCATGCGGATTTGAATTTATGCGGTTTTTCAAACCCTTTTATCGCTGTAGCGATTTTGCTTTTTTGAGAGATTTTATTACATTTTTTCAATGTGAAAGGGGTAATGCTTCTGATAAATTATTTGGCTTTGTATTCTTACATACAACTAATTACTAAGTAATTCGGCTAAGTAACTATGTTACATATGTATAAATGAGAATATAATATTTATAAAAATCATTATTTTGTCTTTCATTTCATAAATAAGTAGGACATTAGCATTTACAAAGAATATTCCTGGTTTAGTCCCCATACATCTATGTATGTATGTAGTATAATACAAATTACTATTTGGGGGGCATGACTTGGTCATGCAGTGATAACACTGTGAGACAAATGGTAGGGGTCAGTGATCGGGAAGGGT
>NW_016184834.1:0-5088 GCF_001687245.7 Rhagoletis zephyria | reverse complement strand
AATCAAAATCTTGGTTACTCGGGTAACTAACTGAACTATTGAGTAATCACAATTTCCAATTAAGCGAATAATGAAGTTATTTAATATGATTAATTTACATTTTTAATAATCAATTAATCTCACAGCCCTAATTCAAGAGTTTGCAAATTAAAATTTGAAGTACAACGTTTCGATTTAAGAGGCATTTACTTTAGTTCCCAAGAACGCTTGAAAATCTATCAAAAAATCTCCGGAACGTTCTGGAAAAAGAACAAAACGGGAACACAATTCGCGAACGTTCTCTCGAAGAACAAATTGGGAACATAAGACTCAGGAACATTCTGATAGCGAACGGGAACGTTCTCGGCATTGCATTTTGTGTTGGAACGTGTTATCAGTTCCTGGTTTTAGCGAAATAAGTCTGATAAGGAGATGTGGTGATCTCCGAAATATCAGCTATAACTTCTTCCGCTTTTCCTTTGTTGTCTACTTTGTTGCTTTTTCCCTTTTTGCCTAAAAAGAAATCATTCTTTTAAGTATTCTTCAGTTCTGGCAGGTGGTTGAAAGAAAATGGACCATCCTAATATAAATATGTATGTACGGAATGCATATTTGGCTTGATGTTTACAGTTTTAAATTTTTTACTAGAAATACGAGTATGTCTATGATGATTTACTGCTGGAACCATAAACCGATGAATGGCCAATTACTTTTTTCTTATATGAAAACTTGAAGTGAAAAACACATTGCGTTTTAGAAAAATTTAAGTGCACATTTATGTGGAATGTTCCCTTGCATGTATGCATTAGGGGTGCCCATACATATTTAAATGTTTAGCTATACAGAATATTTTTATATTTTATTTTTAATAACAGTTTCGCTTCAAGGGCACCCCTAATCCAATTAATTATGTATGAAAAGCAAAGTTATGAAATTTAAGTATAATTTTACCTAAATATTTAAAAAGTAAAAAAGAAAATACAAATAACATATTTCGTTTATTGTTTCCCACGACATAAATATTTTTTTTTTTTNGTTTTTGTGTTTTGTGTATAAATTTATGTAGCTCTATACACTCTATTGTTTAGGTGTCGCGTCTTTAAAAATTACTCACTTTTCCATTTTCTTGTACTTTAGTATCGCGTATGGAGTATGTGTCCGCCAAAAGTGCCTGCAAAGGTTCAGTTTGGAATTCATGCGTTGAATCATCAATCAGTTTGCCATTACAAGAGACATGTAAGTATTTACATATGTACGGTATGTAGACAGACAGAGATAGAAACAGAGATAAAGAAGTTGTGTGTGGCACAATCTTACTGCATATACATACATATATACTAGTCTGTAGTAGTGTGTTCAAAATTATTGATTACAAAAAAGTGTTGTGTGGTTATACGAGTAATTAGAGTGTTCAAAGATGTAAAAAATATATGCAGACAAATTATGACTAAAGCATACATACATTATTATACGTAATTTATATAAATAAAATAAAAGATTTGAACTTAAAATAGACCTTTTTGCAGTATTAAACAAGTTAAAAATCAAAAAGTACGCACCAGTTGTGCAGTTATTTTTTGCAACAGTGCACATTTACATACCCAGTGGGAAAAGTGGTAATGCAATACATGCGTGATAAATAATGTAATGTATTTCTTAGGAGTACTAGATTCTATTACTGTCAACTATGTAATCGGAATTCTAATGTATCCAAAAAGTCGTCAAAAATTCATATTAAATAAATCGCATTCATTCCTGCATTACTCGTAATGCAAAATTGAATGCCACACTTTTCCTAGGACATCACCGTGGGAAAAACAATGCATTTTCGAATGTAAAATGGGCTGTTTTACTGATTATTTTTTCGATCACAATACATTACATTTTCCCACTGGGTAGTTATATTTACAGCAGTTGCACTGTTTTGAAATTAATTTACTTATGTGTATGTGTCTTTAAATAAATTATTAATACAGCTTAGCTAAATACATGAATTAAATTAAGTAACAATAATAGATTTTTTTCTATAGTACGTATAATTTCGAAGTGTTTTTAAGTTGTTTATAAAGATTATAATATTATTTACTAATAGCTAAATATAAAAACTAAAAAAGACTTTAACTGCTTTGTCGAAACTTTGTATGAAAATGTCACTTTATAGAGCTCCTTAAACCTATTCTACTTTTTATGAATAAGGCCATAAGATTTCAACTTTAATTATCGAATTCTAATTATTTCTATGTAAATACTACTTTAAAAATGCTAAGCCATTCTAAAATAATCACATCCTTGATAAACGCGTGCAATTGCTAATGTTCGCGATCACTTAACTCAACAATCGTGGTGAATTTCTTCAGCTCTATAAAATCCAATATCTTCAGAATTTTCTATTTATTTAATTTGCAGTAAATGAAACTACAGTTGCCATTTTGGCCGAAATGTATTCTACCGTTTTTGGTAAATTTTTTTTCCAGTTTGGTACACTGGTACATAACTTTCAGAATTAGAGCCGGTTGCTCAAAGCCTGGTTGACACTAATCCCGGGTTAAATATCGTTATCGACGTTACCGACACCGTGTTATATGCATGGAGTCGAAAACGTCGATAACGATGTTAACCGAGTCTGAGTAGGTCTTTGCGTGAATGGCTTTAAAATTTCCCTCTTTTGGATGGCACATTGACAGACTAAAACAGGTGGGGCATTAAGCGTAATCGTTAAAACATGTTTTCGTTGCTAAAACTGGTTTTCGGCCTAAAACTTGTGTTTTCGTCCATGTAAAATCTGTCAAACGAAAACCAGTTTTCGTTGAAAACTCACGTTCCACTCATTCCAATCGGTATCTTCACTAGTTTTTTTTCGAATATTTATCGGAGTGGAAGTCATATTTTATCATCTTTAATACGCCATTTCGGATTTATTGTTAATTGGTTGGCCAAAGTAAAATAAGAATGAAAGTAAAAGGTTGCATTTTGGTTTTGTTTTTGTGTAGCAACCCTAACAGCCGGTGTGAACAGCCTTCAGTCCACAATCCCAAAACTCGTTTTCAAAGTTTTTTCGTTGTCGGTCAGAACATGGTATTAGATAACATTCTTCATGAAGTTCGTTGAAAATGGTAAATACATAAAATAATTTTTGTCTGAAATACGGCCATGGATTTATATGTGTATATGTAAGGATTTACAGATCTTTGGGCAATGCGGTTATCGAATTTTAAAATATTTGCTCCAAAAATGATATTTTCAATGGATCTTAAGCAAAAATTAGTTTTTTGTAAAATTTTTTGAAAACTAAGCGTGGTCCGCCCACTTATGTCAAATATTTGCACCTCGAAAACTACTTCACCAATCTTTACCAAATTTTATATACACATTGCACCTGACCTTCTTAAATACTGTATCTCTAGAAATTATCGCTGTTTCAAAAATTATCGCTTTTTACTCATAGCCACACCGCTGTCAGAAGATGCTCAAGAAGCTATAAATAAGGATTGCAGAAGGTATCGACTACGCAATGCTAGAAAGTGTTCGCCTGTATCTGTATCAGTGATATTGATAGTCAGATTCTCTCATAAAAAGTTTGGAAAATGTAAAAAAAAAACTTTTCAATATTTCCTGGAGAAGTACTCAAGTTACTCATCGCACCATGAATTATATATGTCATAAATTAGGAAAATGAAGAAAACGAAGAAAGTTATGAAGATTCAGAAAATGAGGAAGATGGTGGGTACTATTTTTGAATACTGAGAGTGAACCTTTTAATTGCATTTACATTTTCATCTTTAAATGAGTTCTCCATATATGTAATTTTTATTTAAAATTTAAAACGTATAGTTTTCTAAATCTTTCGAAATTGGTATATACCAAGGCATATCATCCTAGCATTAGAGCAAGAACGACATTGGCATGTATTTTGTTGTTGCTTCTGGTATCGAAAGTGTCAAAAACTGTTCTGATATTTTTCTTCTAAATTAAAGCGCGCCATGTGATACATATACATACAAAGAAAAAAAATAAAAAATTAAAAATTAAAATTGGAAAAAATAAAAGTTGTTTCCAATTTTCCTTTCTTAGTAAATTTGTTTGCTTCTCGAAGCATTGATCGATCCTTGCAAGGCCCAGTAATCAGCGGTTTTGCTGCTGAATTGGGCGAGCGTTCCAAAAGCTGCTATTCATTCGCCTGTTTTGTATGGGAAAAGGTTTCACATGGAAATAGATTTTAAAAATTTAGAACTTTTGTGAGAAGAAATTCAAATTATTTGACATTTTCGAAACCAAGTTATTTGAAAAAAATCAAAATCAGCTGCTCTACTGATACTACCTATTCAATGTGCCATGGTATATACATATTTATGAATTAAAACCGCTACTTTTCAAACTAAACTTTTGTTTTTTATTTATTTTTGAGAGAAAGTGTTAATGAAACAAAAAGTTCTTTTGATTTGAAAACCAAAAAAAAATTGTGTTTCTTTATGTCATAAGATATTTTAAAATATATAATAAAAATATCCTTTAAATAAAATATTCTTTCTGCCTTATAGCTCTAGTATTTTAAAACGTTTACCGCGAATCATAAAAATACTCCTTTTAAACACTTTTTGGGTCAACGGGGTATTTCCGACCCCGGTCCTAGAACATTTTTTTTTCTGTTTCGACCTCATCTATCTAAAAAACTAATAAAATAATTATGTCTATCTAGCTTCTTCTAGTCGCCGCATCATCAATAAAGTCACGGTTCAACTCGTCGACGATGACGTTGACGATATTCAACATAGGACCATATGTCTACTCTTCCTCGCTCAATTTTTTTCATCCACCCTCAAAGGCAAAAAAAAGCCCTTCAATAGTTCGAGAGTTGTTAAAAAAAGTACTGAATATTTTGACAAACAATTTATTTTTTTTTATTTTGTATGCCAGATTCACGCAGCATACGACATGCGGCAAAAAAGTCAATGAAAAACTATTCTGAGTAGCTTTTCAATAGTTCTAGAGATCCTGAAAAGAAAAATAAAAGTTCTGAAACGCGAAAAAAATGTCGAAAAACACTGCTCTGTGCGTCGCCAGATATATCAAAAAAATTACATAGCCTGTTGTGTAGTAAGCATTTTGAAT
>NW_016184832.1:0-5088 GCF_001687245.7 Rhagoletis zephyria | reverse complement strand
ATTTCATATTTATTTATTATTTATGTTTATGCATCAAGCCTAAAAATTTTAAACAAATCAAACACATGAAGTTTGAACCCCGTCCGTTTTGGTATGGAACGCCCCCCCGTAAACAAATTATGAATGTTCTGATGAATGAATGCATTACGAGTACAATCAACACCACAACTTCATCCTTCACACCGAGATAACAATCAACACTCTAAACTTACTCACTCACTTGATGGTGATGATAAAGTCGCAATTAGTGCAGTACGGACGATTAACAACAGCAATTGCACTTTGCCAACAACAATCATCAGCAATTAAAATTTTCGAGAATTATGTAATAAAGTGACGAAGCTACTTGACAAGCTATTGCAACAACTCAAATGACTTTATTTTTGCAACACTTTGAGATTGCATTCCGGGAATATGTAGGTTCACGTACACACACACACACGAAAACTAGGTAAGAGTGCATTACCTGCTGCTGTTTGTCGGTCGGTTCTCGACTGTCAAGTGTCAGAAAACAGCAGCAATTTAAGAGGTGAATGAATGCACAATGGCGGATGAGTCGCCGGTACATAGGCGGGTCGGGTCGGTGCATGAATGAATTAAATGGGAGCGCTGAAAGTTGAACACTTCCCCGTTGACATTTGTTCTTGTTTTGTTTATAACTTTTTTAATCACCACTCGTATTCATATTGCTGCTGCTGCTGCTGCCGGTGTTGCTTGCAAATTAAGTGCGACTATTGCAATAACGGAAGCAACTACCTTAGACTGGAGCGGGGGTTGCAGTGCCGAAATGGGGGTTGTGCAAAAACATGAAATGACAAGTGCCGGCGCTTAACGCTTAACCTAAGTGCGTAATAAAAATTTCACTGTGAATATGAACAGTCACTGACCGACTTGCTTTTAAATGAGGGCAGCAATTGTACTGTCGAAAGTGGTTCAAAAGCGGCAAATTTCGTAGTAAATACCAATTTGCATGAGAACTTATGTGTGTACGTGCTTGAGCCCCTAGGAAGTAAAATTACTTTAAAAAGGCGGTTGAGTTTTGTACAACAACTAATTAATTATTGTAAGTTTGTGTGCGAATAAAAGGCCTTTGGCTATGTAATTTTTTTTTGTCTCTTGCTAAGTGTTGATCAATTCCACTCCAGTAATTTATAAGTAGGTATGCATTAAGAGGACTTCGTGGTAAAGTGGGTGGGTCACCCAACCGTCCCTCGTGCACTAAGTTAGACTGTTATACTGACGAATTAAATACCTCGACATTCCGCAGGTCCCACACTACACAACACCGCATCTCAATCTGGGGAACAATTAGAAGATGGTCGACAGAATAACCTCAGCCCAACAAATCTGGAACAGCTTGGGCAAGAGAAGGTCCTATTCAATGATTCGTCTGGTACGTCTTCTACTTAGACTAGTGACCGGAAATTCATATAACCGGCCACGGCTTGGTGGAAAGGCAACATACTTGGACACTATCTCTGCCACTGTCCTGCTGCAGCGGGGTTTAGTAGACAACAATTTTTGTTATAACTTCTTCCACTGTCTGGCGAACATAAGTGCAGCAGGCACCCATGAATTCTCGCGTTTTACAAATTTTATTACAAATTGTTTATATTTCTAGATAAGCAGACGGGAACAAAGCGAGCTCTCAAATCGTAAAAAAGACGGGCTCACTGCGCCTCAACTGTAGGCAGGCAACATCGAATAATTGACTCTTATTCACTACGCAAACAAATATCCCTAATTTCAGCCTATATTCCTTAAATGGGCATTCGGTTTCCTTGGGAGTCATATCCCGACCGTCAGTATCCTTAAGGCTTTCAAGGCCAACTACTCAATGTAGGCTCGAAAATTTATTAAAAGGCGTTGAATAAACAGCAGGGCCATTACACTTATTTCAGAAAAAGCTCTCTCTAAAATGCAAAGGCCTTATATAAATGTTGTCTGCTATCTTTTTCCAGGCATTGCTGACTGAAGGAGGTTGGGGGCTTTGCGAAGTGTTTGCTCAACAATCTAACTTACGAGACCCACTACCAGTGGCTTAAAGAACTCGTAGCTAATCACAAATTCCAAGACAATTACCAAAACATACACCTGTATATAAACATATACATATGTATAGTAAAAACAAATGCATGCAGAAATTTTTGTGAGTATGTTTTGGCGTAATTTTATTTTGTTCACTACCATGGCTGTCATGGCTTCTGGTTCGTTCCTGTTTCACTTTTTAATTGTCAGCTTCATATGCAAAAGTTCGAGTGAAAATTGTGCAACTCTGCATAATTTACAACTCATAAACATAAATGCCAAGGCAATTTACAAAGTTAAGTAAACATAAAATGGAGCAACAGCAATTAAAAATGCCATAGTAGTTGCGAAATGGACTAGGAGGACGCTGATCATGTTGATGACATTGGCGCTGACAATTTGAATGGGCTGCAACAAGAGCAAAAATAGTGTTGGCTAAAAAAAAATACAGCAATTGCAATTTGTCGAAGTAGCGTAATCAGTGATGAGGTGACAGCTACTAGTAAAAATATTTCAGAATGGCGGGACATAAGGACGTCAATACTTATGAATTTATTTTAGGTGACAAAAATGCAAAAATGAAAATACATTTCGCTAATTTTTGGAAATTACTTTTGAAAATGGAACTTTCAAGGAATGACCAAGGCATATTCAAGAAGGTAGAAGGTATTTCAGCAAACTTTGGGACCGCGCCTATGCTGTTAAAATTATGGAAAAAAGCATTTCAATTTGTACTTATATTAGTTGACTTCATAGTCAGCGACAGAGAGCGAAATATATGGCTTGGGTATGGCTGCAATTGATAGAGCTCAATTCGCATACGAAAATTAAGTTCTTGCTGTAAAATCAATCGAGTATTGCCTTTTGTTATTTAATAATATATCAATTATCGCCTTTCGGAAACTAAAATCTATGACTAAATAACTCAGTGAGAGGGATGACCAGTATGTTTGCATGTATTCATAGAAAAATAGTCATTGGACTGTGGTAATGGTAATCAACTATTACCACCTCTCCATGGTTGTAAGCCATGCAGAGTCCGCATAAGATTCTGGAAGCCGGAGGATGCATCAGACTAGGCCGAGCATACTTTGAACTGCCATCAAATTGAAACTTAAGAAAGTTTTCTTACATGGCAGTTGAGAAGTGCATGTACAAAAATTGCATTAATTTAATGAAGGAAATTTTTGCACATGCAGCAGTACATAGCATGCATTTAGACGTCTGCTGTTAGAAGTAGAAGAAATTATAAGTACCGGACTACTAAATATATACCTACGGTGAAGCTGATACCTAAAGTGAAGCTCTTTTCCTAACAAAAACCATATAAATCCAAATTTCCGACATTGTGCAAAAAACTATAAAAATTAATACTGCAATGTTTCACCAAAATTTCAAACTTTTTAATTAGAATTTTTAGAAAAAAAATTTGGTTTGCAGTTTTGTAGCTCATTGGAATTTAGTAGGTATAATAAAGTGCAAGTGGAAAGTGCTGCTCATTTGCTTCTCCGTTAAAAAAATGGCCGAACATAGATAGATACTTACTTTTTATGAAAAACTGCGAAACACCGTCAACAAAAAATAGCCAAAAAAGTCTCAGCAATATCAAAATTACACTTTATTATACTAAAATTTAACGAATTTTTTTAACAAATTTTTCAAATTTTTTTTTTTACAAATTTGAGATGTTCCTATAAGGATGCTGTTTCAGGGCTAATACTTCTAGGATCTTAGACTTTAAGATCTGCAAGTTTTTGTTGAAAAAATTAGCAAAATTTTGTGTCCCTTATTCGGCTCCCATAAATATGGTCACCGTATATATACCCTAACACCCTACTGGTGGGTTATAAAAGCATTACTATTGAAGTAATACATTGAGGTCTGAGCGATTGTCTTCGCTAGTATTCCCTTATGCCCTAAAATGATTCATTTTCCAATGTGGCCAGCCCTCGAAAGGTGTCCCAGAGATTTGGACGTAGGTTTCAGAGATGTTCAACAATAGTCACAATGACATTCCAGGCAGAAATTCTCGGAATTGTAATATGTGCCGGCGAATATCTAAGAATGACTAATATCATTCCACTATTAACATCATGTCATTCATTCCGATAGTATTGAGTTATGTAAATAGGTGTCAAGGCTGGTAGATGGTTGCATAAGTGGAAGGAATCGCTAATAAGGTTAACGTGTTGTTGGTTCAAAGACATGTGGGCAACGAAATGGCTGACACCCTCCCTAAATGCCGAGCCCAACGGAGCCTATCTGTGCTCCATTCAAGTTATACAGGGCAGATATTTTAAGCAGATAGGAGGAATTTCAGGTAGCAGTCCCTTTCCTTACATCAAAGAGTAAACGGCTTCAAAAGATTTATAACTCTCTCTCGTGGAGTGTCTAAACGTCTGCTTAACCTTGAACTATCATTAGATAGCTGATAGGATATTGGAAGATAAGGAGACTTTTGCAGCTTTTTTGGAAACCCACTGAGTATATTGCTCACGTATAGTAGCCTTGGACTTATATGACTTCGGAACGAATATTGTCTCCATCCAGAAACTGAACCATCACATTCTCCGAAGTGGTTAACTTCATCAACCGCCTAAGAGTGGAGTGGCTTCTTAAAGGGAAAGGATTACTCCTTTAAGAAATCATTTGTTCGACAGTCTATTTATCTACTCCTTAACTCGCTTAAATTAACGCACTCAACGCTCCTCATCAACTGTGTTACCAACAGTCTTAAGCTCTCTTACGTCTCAGCAAAACCATAGCATTTCTTAAGAAAATTTCCTGACATGTTCTTCGCCCGATTGCTTTGGCTTAAGCGACTACTAGCGGCGCTTGTCATTCACACCACTGTCTCCATAAGTCATCGAGCAAATGCAATTAATTCTAAAAATCTAAGCTATGCCGTTACTGCCACATACTTACCAAAGTCAACGTCTAAACAAACATCCTTGCGAATATTGCGACAATCCTTGGCTCAGTATTATGTCACTTTCCAAGTACAACTCGGCGTTGTTTAATTTGAAGGAGTTTCGTTCGGATGTGACTCGTAGCTAATAA
>NW_016184831.1:2421-5089 GCF_001687245.7 Rhagoletis zephyria | reverse complement strand
GATTTTATTTTGTAATTCTATTTGTTGAATTAGGTTACATTTTGGGAGCAGGGGTGGAAGCAGCGCAATATCCTTTGAACAATGAAAGGTTTTACTTTTGGGCATAAATAATGGCATTTCGAATTTAAATGCACTGACTAGCTTATAAATTATTAAAATTTAGCACAAGAGAAATGTTTTAATTGAATTTGTTTGATTGTATTTAAGTGGCCATCCGAATTAGGTTAATTAAAATTCAGCAAAGAAGGCATATATATCTAAGTGACAAAAACATAAGAGGCGGTTTTTCGCCGTATTGTAAAATTCTTCAGAATTATTTCTTCATAGACTTTGCGAGAAGCGAGAGAGACAAAGGCTCTAATGTATTCCGACGCTCCCGATTTGCGCGTTTTATTTTGCAGATTTGTGAGGGCTTAACATCTTTTATATAGTGTTTGATTTGACAAAAAGATGTGTTTCTTTCAGTTTTAGTTTTAAGCTCCACAGAAATCGTTATGCGGAGCATCGAACCTGCCCGAAGCCGAACGTTCGATTTTGAGGACCATAGGAAACTCCCTTCAGGTTAGTCCACAGGCTGTTAGTAACTGCTCTAGCCATCAAGTAAACGCCTGGGTACAGGCATCGCTGGAAAGGCCGTACGCTTTGACCCACTTCCCGTAATCTTATCGCAGATGCTTTTCTCGCTCACACGTCTCGCACTGTGTGCCGGGATCCAGCAGAGATTAACCGTTTACCTACTTTCATTATTATTACTTGCTTTCAACAACACACAAATTTGTAATAGTTTTTCCTAATTTTTACAAGTTGGCGTTCGATATAGACAAAAAATTATCTATCACTCAAAAATTTAGAGCGAAAACGTTCATTTTGTGCTGGAAAATTTTTAGCTGAAGTATATGGTTGCAACTTTTGTAAACAAACCAAATTGGATTTTTCGAATTTCGGTATTTGCTATGCTTCTCGGCTGCCGGCTGTGTGACTTTGTGAAAGTGCTAACTAGTTTTTACTTCTACAAATGTTCATCTACGCATACTTTCGTAGGCCCACAAAAGGGGTGCGCACCATAAAATACTGCGAATGCTCCCTGTTTCGCTAGGCAGTCACCACTGTGTGAGACGCGGTACTCATCCTAATAAAACTGTTTTCTAGGCTCCAAGAGCATTTAGGACATTGAAGCAATAATATACTAGCTGATAACTTATTTTGTGGGACTTTAGTGCCAGTATGGCTGCCTGACTATTCGACATATTGCAGATATATTTCGATGATATGCCCCTTTCAAGACATTCTATGCTACAAATTTATATTACATGAATCTCCGGCTGAAATATGCTGTTGTAGCTAATACTTCTCCTACTCAAAATTTTGTCGATCCAACAAATATTCAATGAATCTGATTGGCTGAGCCAATGCCAATTATATTCCCTGAAGGAAAAATGCTCTAAAGGCAGCATTTTCAGAATTTAAAGATAAATAAAATTCAGCAAACAGATCTGCAGTAGAATTCTGTCAATCTCTTCGCAAAATGTTTGTCGCCAAAAAATCTCTAAATTAAAATCAGTAGGTATACAACATGAAAAATTATTATATGGAATGTATGTATAATCAGTAGGGTAGTCCAAAAATGCACGTGAAAAAATAAAGTCGTAATTTTAATACTCTGAGCCCCTCGGGTTGTTCTATACCAAACGAATATACCGGTATTTTTATATTTTGAAATCGAAAAATTGTTGGAGGTCGCAAAATTTTCCATGTTTTTTATATGAGGAAAAAACAACATTTCCTAGAAATGGTATAGAGTTCTTGAAAATCAATAGTTTTCGATCGGAAAACTCCATTTCTCTGCAGAAGAGTCCCAATAATGATTCCCTATGGTTTATTTAACCATTTTTTTGTAGTAACTTAATTTTATTGGTCCGCCAAAAGCCCCAGAAAGTGCAATGGGTGATTCATAGAAAAACGCTGGTATTTAAAAATAGTTAAATAAATAATTGTCCATTACTATTGGAAGTTGCCGGAAGAGTTTCTCGATTGAAAAATATTGATTTTCAAGAATTCTATATTATTTCTGCGAAAAGTTTTTTTCCCATACATCGAAAAATTTGAGCGTTTTGAGCGACTTCTAAACATTTCATTCATATTTAATTTCAAAATAAAAAGATAGGGGTATATAGTATTCGGTATAGAATTCGCATTAAATTTGCGAGTCTATTTTTCTTTGAACCACCCCTGGCTGATTGCCAAATCAGGCAGTATGAGGTGAGCAGTGTTAATTTTCTAGCGAAGTGAAAACACACCAAAAGTGAAGTGTTTCGGAGTGACTTCATTTCTAGGAAATGTTGTTTTTTCCTCATATAAAATACATGGAAAATTTTGCGACCTCCAACAATTTTTCGATTTCAAAATATAAAAATACCGGTACCGAGGGGCTCAGAGTATTAAAATTACGACTTTATTTTTAATATTTTTATTGAGCTTTGTACCACGATTGTTTATTAGGAAAAATTGAAAAAGCAACAAAGTCTAAGCGGTAGAAGTTCTAAATATTAAAAATAAAATGTTAACAAGCCACAATAACATTGACAAATACATAGTTTAGGAAGAGCCTGCCTGAAACTATACAAAAAAGCAAATAAGCAAATGGATGTATAGAATTGACAACAACAAC
>NW_016184831.1:0-2396 GCF_001687245.7 Rhagoletis zephyria | reverse complement strand
GTATAGAGTTCTTGAAAATCAATAGTTTTCGATCGGAAAACTCCATTTCTCTGCAGAAGAGTCCCAATAATGATTCCCTATGGTTTATTTAACCATTTTTTTGTAGTAACTTAATTTTATTGGTCCGCCAAAAGCCCCAGAAAGTGCAATGGGTGATTCATAGAAAAACGCTGGTATTTAAAAATAGTTAAATAAATAATTGTCCATTACTATTGGAAGTTGCCGGAAGAGTTTCTCGATTGAAAAATATTGATTTTCAAGAATTCTATATTATTTCTGCGAAAAGTTTTTTTCCCATACATCGAAAAATTTGAGCGTTTTGAGCGACTTCTAAACATTTCATTCATATTTAATTTCAAAATAAAAAGATAGGGGTATATAGTATTCGGTATAGAATTCGCATTAAATTTGCGAGTCTATTTTTCTTTGAACCACCCCTGGCTGATTGCCAAATCAGGCAGTATGAGGTGAGCAGTGTTAATTTTCTAGCGAAGTGAAAACACACCAAAAGTGAAGTGTTTCGGAGTGACTTGGGAGGAAAAGTGAAGTGATTATCAAAGTGAAGACTTTCAAGCACAATTAGGGGTGTGGTGTTTTCGGATTAGGTTATTTATCAGCTGATTAGTTAATCGATTACTATTTTATCACAATAAAATTAGTCTTTAACTTTTATTGATTTATTATTATTTATTGTGTTCCTGTGCAAATTTAGTGTTGGAATATCTTTAAAGTCCCAATGTCTCAAACTTCGAGGAAAGACAATCAAAAATTATAGTTCACTTATAATATTAACAGTAAAATATAACTAATATATTATCGATTCACAGCAGCAAAATAATCACCAGATACACTGCAACAACGTCACTACCAGATTCACTTATAAATCCATTAAATGTTTACTTTTTGCTGTAAACTTGAAGATGAATGAAAATTGAAATATAATTGTTATTTTTGTCAAATATTTACTAAATATTTATGAAACTTTGCCCACCCATTCATTTCTGTGCGCTTTGCAACTATACATGTGAAAATGAAAATCAAAATGACTTCTTCCAAATCACCGATGCCAGATCGAAGATTTTTTATAAGACCTCTTTTTAGCAGCTTTGTGCGAAAACTTACTTTGCCGAACTTAAAACTTAACAAGAATTTTAGCAAAATATTGTTGATTTTGTTTAAATAAATCCTTTATTTCAAAGACATTTTATTTTTTATTTTTTTTGGGATAAATCTAATTGCAATTTGCACAGTTTAGTTCTTTAGTCGAGAAAAGTAGTGCCGAATAGGGTGACAGATTTTTCGAACCGGTTGTATTTAGGTTCTAGTGTTTATATGAGCGTCAAACTAAGCGTAGAAATCGTAGGCAAGCACTTGCATACCATATTAAATCTGAACTTTGATCTCTACTTATTTTATGTATATTGGCAGATAAATTCTCTGCATACTGTCGGTTTCTGCGTGGCAAATTAACGCCATTTTATATAGTTTTCGCACCAAAGAAATTACATAAATAAATTCCTGTTATTAATATGTATTTCATAACTATTTGTTTTTCATGTAATTTGAATGGCATTTTTAATTAACGTTTTTACTGTTAAAAATATGTGCATATGTATGTAAATAAATTCTTCATTCAGAATCTGCGTAAAATATCTTAAATTCCACGCATTCATAAAATTATGAAATTAAAATTTTACAACAATAATGGCCACGGCGATTGCACAGATTTTTCATGGCTGCCAAGTGATGCCATTACTCAGCGCTTTGTTTTAAGAATAAATTATGACTTTAAAGCGAATGATTTTTATTAAATTATTGCAATGATGCTGACGCAGTCATTAAAGCTTGTGGAAATGGCGAAAAGAATTGCTTACTTAAATTTAAGCCTAAAAACTTACACATACTTACATACAGCTGGCCTACTGCGCCAGTTTCTAACGATTTCGCGCCATCAGCAGCCCAAACAGCAACAACAAAAATGAACGGCCAAAATGGCATCAGCAACAACAACAAAAACAAATGAATCAGCAATTTCAGACGGGACGACCCGACATCCGAGCAAACAAGCGAGCAATCAGCAAACGAAAAAGGCAAGGATGCCACAACAAAGTTGGGTGGAAGGGAACGGGCAGCGAAGTGAATGGAAGGTACGAGCAAAGGGTAGCCACGTGCGCACAGCAAACAATTCCGCAATAAACGACAGGCTATTAAAGTGTTGAACATCAACACGAATGACCGGTGGATATACTACGTATGTGCATACAACAAACCTTCACGCACACTTACACATATCTACATGTATGTATATGTACCCTGCGATGAAAGGTTAACTTTCTACCGCTTTTCATTGCTTCTTCTTCTTCTTCTTTTTTGGCGCTGTAACCGCCTAAGCGATT
>NW_016184830.1:0-5089 GCF_001687245.7 Rhagoletis zephyria | reverse complement strand
ACATACCCCAAAGCAATATCGAGAGGATAACCGTCTTCGTGGGTCGACATGAAATATTGATAGCTGCGACCTGAGAGAGGAAGCTACATAGCAGCTCACCATCATTTAGTTGCATGGGATACAAAGTGTGCAGTCGAAATCTCGAGAGAGATAATGGTTGTGGCTAAAACGATGTTTCCACGGCAAGTGATTCGCTCTCCCATTCGTAATTCGCTCTCTCATTCGTGATTGGCGCCCCAATTACGAACCGAATCACGTAATTCGCCATACAAAATTTTGAGAGCAAATCACTTCATTCGTAGGTGATTCAGATCTAATCAATATGCGAATCAAGAACAAATCGTTGTCTTCTCTAATTTTTATCGATAACGGCTATCAAAACACATAGACCACACACATCCCCCACCAGCACAAACATTGAAAAAATAGCTAGATTCGTTAAAACTATTGATTTAGCTAATTAACCACTGCAAATTTTTTCTCTACCATTAAAATGCACAATTAAAAGCAAAGAACAAGAAGCAGAGATGCAAAGTGAATCACGAATGTGTCGTGTAAGACAGGTTGATTCGCCGTTCAAATTAGAGAGCGAACCACGTGATTCGGTTGTCGTGGAAACGCCGTTTTAGCGTTAGTCACTCATCACACACAGTAGGGTTAACATCATATAATGTCAGGGTAGTGCTAGATAGTCATGCGATGATGAGCTCGAATATTTACCTTTACATACGCCTTGGCACCTGATGCCCTGCAGGATATTACCCTGATACTTGTGCGCTTCACAGAGGTGAAAACCGTATGGCAATGGGTGACTTAAACTAGCAGCACGATCATGGGCACCAGGGTGTCCAGATTGTTTAAAAAAAACGCAATTTCTGAAAAAAAATCGCCAAAAATCGCAATTTTTTTTAAATAAAATTTATGAAATCGATTTAACAAATACTTTTATTTTAAAAATGAGATCTTGTTATAATATAGTTTTAAAACGAATATAACACCTTCTAGAGGGTAATAATAAATAACACACACTTATATAATAGTGATGTACAAACAATTTTCTTTAAAAATACGCATATTTTTTAAAAATATTTGTTTCATCACATTTTGCCATAGGACTGCGCAATTATAAATTTATTATAACTCATATTAATTGATTAATCGCACAATCCGCTTTTAAGAGCTCGGCGCCATATAGTGTCCGAATCATTTACATTTCTGTTGTTGTCATATATTGAGCTATTCAACCTTGATGACATACTGTTTGATATTGGAAACGTTTTGCAGCAGAAACTATTAGCCTTCATATAACACTTTATTCGAACTATTGAATTAAGGCTTTCCAACCTCATCCTATTTCGAGTCTTAGTTTTTGTTGAATTCATTACGGAAAAAAACGCGCTCAACAAAAGCATAATAAAGGCATAATAATATGAATTTACTATATATTTCCAAACATTTCATTGCCTGGTTTTCACTCCGTAAGCAATTATCCAAAATTATTCAAAATCGGATGGAATGGTTCGAGAAGTTGCATGAAAGTAAATTTAAATAGCTTTTCTTTCCTCAAAATCCAAATAGTGAATTTGCAGGTCCCTGAAACTCGCCCTCTTGTGATTCACACACTTTTCTGGAGACAAAATCAAAGCTGCTTTAAAAGTATTTAATTGACTAGGTAATCGTTTCAAAAGTTTTTTTAATAAGGGTGATTAAACATTTTTGACAGTCTTTTAATATGCTTCTTAAGTCAAGTTTATCACGCAGTTTATTGGCCTCTTCTGTAAAATTATCGTGGAAAACTAAGTTTTGTATATTTTTATAATTGGAAAAAATTTATTTGAAGGGAAAAAATCCCCAAAATCTCCAGTGCCGATTTCCTAAATTTTTACGCGCAAATATCCAAGAAAAATCGCCAAATTGGCGCGAAATCGCCAAATCTGGACACTCTGATGGGCACTCACGCCGATCCAGCGATCGTGGAACGATCACATAGGCATTCCGATCGGTAAACCTGCGAATTTAGCTTTCGCGAAACAAGGCACCTACATCAACTTCAATAAAGCTGACTCGAACGGGCAGTTATAGAGAACATCTTCGCCACCTTTCCTACCTCAAAAGAAGCTGAAAACCCGCCCCAATTTCCCAGCTGAAGCGGCTGTACTTCCACCGTCGCCAGTTCGACGACTGGTATACCACTAGATGGGGAAGAACACTTATAAAGTTCTCAACCTTTCTAAAGGCACTCTTGTCATTACTGATTCATAGAAGTCTGAGAGAGTGGCCCCACTACTTAATACGGGGAAACCTGCCAATGAAAGGGAGTCTTTCCGGCCGATAGCACTCCCCCCAGCAGTGAAAACACTTGAGGCTACCCCAGCGGAGCGTCAGCATAGCTTCCGTAAATTATACAGCATCACCACCGCTCTTAACGCTATAAACACCCAGATAATATGTGGCATTCATTGTAACCGGTCAAAGGCTTTCGACATCCTTTGTCATTCCTCACTTCCTCATTCCTTTCTTGGAAAGGGACTCGGGCGGCGGTCAAGGATCTTTCTAAGTGATCGGTAGTCGTATGTAAACTATCAAGTTCAAACATCCAAACTAAGTAAGATTAAACAATGAGTCCCACAGGTCTACATCTCGAAGTTATCTCAGCCACTGGAGGGAGTCTCTATCATCTCATATGCTGACGATTGTTCGATATTGTCGCCCGGCTATGGAATTGATGACCTGTGTTTGAAGATAAACGGCCAACTCTCCGAACCTTATCGCTTCTTTATCACTACACGGAGACTAACCCTCTCCCTGACGAAATCATCGGCAAGGACAGCTTGCTCTCCTTCTCCGTGCACACAACTGCACTTGTAAAAAAAGCACAAAACCGTAACCAGGGCTTGAAGTCAATCCCCGGCAGCAATTGGGGCAAAGACAAAGAGACGTTGTTGGCAACATACAAGAAAATTCGAAGGCCGGTTCTGAATTATGCTGCACCTATTTGGTCACCGCGGTGGACGTAGTCTCAGACTTGCCAGAATCCCTCACTCGCGACAGCGACTGGATGCTTTCTGATGTCGCTTGTTGCCGTACGTAATATCCAAGCATATGTATATTTGCCTGAGCTGGAGCCTCCTCCCAAGCAGGTTAGAAGGCATCTTCTCGAATACACGTACGTGATCCGAACACACCTATAAGAATCACTGGACCTGACGTCGCGTCGCGGTGTTTCGACAACTATTATCCACATGCAAAGAGTGTCCAATCACGAACAAAAGCAGACGAGGAGCTTCAGCTGCCGCGTGAGATATTGTAGTCGTCTGAACTCGTATTTATCCCTACCCGACGACAACATACCTCTTCCCACTTAAACCTAGTCAGCTAACAGTCCTCTCCCTTTGGTCCAAGCCTCTGTAGGGTATAGGTTCGATCCCTGGTCCGAGTAACACCTAAAAATAGAATAAGTTTTTTCTAACAGCGGGCGCGTCCCTGGCTGGTAATGACAAGCTTGCGAGTGTGTTTCTGCCGATTCACCACTAGGACTCGGCGTTAAAATATAGGTGTCTCCATTTGTGCCACAACATCAGGACGGATACCACAATATGGAGGAGAAGCTTGGCTAAATACTTCGCCAAAAACGTGAGCGCCAAGCTCTTATTTATTTTATGTATGTCGCATTGCATGAATGTACATATGTGACCTGGTCTACGGAAAGGGGGCTTAGGTGTCAAAAAATCAATTTTCACTTTTTGGTTGATTCGGATGGAAGATGAGATGCTTTTTCACGTGGTGAAAAGCAGAAAATCCTAACTTGCTTAGAAGTGTACTAAAAATGTAGAGAAAGAAGAGTAAAAATACGACAAAATATAATTTATTGGTAATGAACAAAATACATTGAATTATAAGCTATAAAGACATGATTATACACTAGGAAAACGTATTATGGGCCAAAAATAATAATGCTGAGTAGAAATTTTGTTACCAGCTCCTCCTCCTTTACATCAACAACATACAGGTCCATCTTAACAAAAGTTTGTTCGGTATCATCTTCTGCCTGAGATACACATACTTCGTCTTCATCATCATCGCTCTCTTCATAGTTTTCATCATCGTTTTCATCATCCTTTTCATGGAAATATTGTCCGTATACGGCACTGAACTCCTCATCAACACTCATGTTTCATTTCATGCGAAATGCGAAGACGATAATCAACAGAAATAGTAAACGTCACTTCTTCAGTGTTACTTTTTTAAATGTTCCACACTAGCAACTTACACGATGAACTATAATAATATTCCGACCAACAACAACACTTACTGGACCACCAACAACACTTACTGAACGTCCGGCGCGGAGAACAATTAACGAGATAATGAGAAACTGACGAAACGAGTTGCTTACTTTTAACAGCTTTTTCACAGAAAACTAGTTTTCGCACGTAAACTCCCTTTTCGTAGACCAGGTCACATATATACATATTGTGGTATATATATTTTCCCTACTTTTACTCAATTCCTTTTTACAACACTCAAATTCGCCGCATTAAATGTACTTTGGCAAAAGCGTGAAGGTCATCAGCATTTTGACTTTGCTAGATATCATAAAACTACATGCCGTGGTATTACTATCATTGTTGTTGTTGCAATTGCAAACATCATGCTGGTTCTATCGAGCTACATACATACATACATATGTATATGTCGATAAATGTACGAATGTTTTGAGATGGCGTAATTTGATATTGTTATTATATAAGAAGGTATTAAGAAAAAGTAAAAGAGGAGAAAAAACAGAATGGAGGAGGCGATACGAGTATAAAAAATTGCATACATTCATGCATATGTACATACCTACATACATTTGTTTGTAAGAAGGTAAATCACCTTAGTGGATAAGAGGTATGTATGTTAGACTGGGTCGAAAAAAAAAGTTGCTAATGTCCGCCCCTAAATTTAAAGATTATGTTGAGAGGGTTCTGGAAAAATTTTTTTTTTTTTTTTTTAACCCTCCGAAATACAGCCGAAATGGTTTTTTCGTTGTAACTTGGTTATTTGACGGCCGATTTTTAAAATTGATATGTCATTATTTTTGTCT